>NC_054546.1:385284-582784 GCF_017654505.1 Polyodon spathula
TGTTTTCCCATTTAACAATGTGACATTATGAACTGAGAAATGTGCTCATTGAGTTCAATTTGCAAACAGTGGTATTGGTCTATTCAATTGCTCTAAAAGATGCCTTTTGTATTACATTTCTGGGAGTCTCTTTGGTGTAGCAAAAAATGAACTATTTTAATTATGTCTGCACAACATTAAGACCAAGCTGCTGCATTCCAGAACATTGGCTATCGAATCACAGTCCTGGACAGCTATTCCATTCCATGTTTAACAGGTAAAATGAACTCCTTAACTACAGGGTCTGGATGAAGGTTAACTTGGTTCAATGAAACAGTTTAGACCAGGGTTGGAACAAAGACCAGGACTGGAATAGTCAGCTTTGATCACTCCGGCTATATACCGATCCAGAACTTCAAACAACCTTTTTACATTGACACTGAAACACTAAAAGGAAGTTTCAGGAAGACACAGTTAGAGAACTGGTCTGAGCAGTTTCTTAGTAGTTTTTGACAGCTATGATGAATATACACTTTCTCTAGCATTAAGTAACCTTACAAATACCTGTACAGAACTGCAGTGTGGCCAGACTTCATGCCATCCTCAAAAGGGTAGAAACAGAAGTCTATATACTATATTGATCTATATACTATATTGATCTATATACTATATTGTATAAAAAGGATGAATTTTTAGTTGTAAAGAAAATGTTTCTAAATGTTTAAAACATGCACCTTCCTTTACTGAGTATACATGAGAACAGGAGCGGGTGTTAACAGACTAGTTAAGATAAGGCAGGATCTTGAGGTCCTGCCAGGACTAAAAGAGTTAAAACACTTGTGGTTTGTAATTGTGACCCTGAACAGACCCACTAATCAACTACATGAACATTCGATTCCTTCTCAAGTATTAAACAAGGGGGACTCACCCAGGTTTGCAGCATGAAATCCTATCCTCCTTCTGTGGCAGGTCCACTGACTCTCAAATACTGCAGATGAGTGCTGGACTCTTAAATACCTGGCTCCCCCTGTCACTTCCCAGTAATCTCTCACTCCCCGAGTCCTGCCCTTGTTCCCTGGCTTCCCAGTAAGGAGGAAGGGGTAGGAGGCAGTCTCTCACCCCCACACTGCTGAATCAGTACAAAGCAGTTCTGATGAAACCCAACTGATTGGCTCTGCTCTCCAATTCTCATAAAAGAATAAGAAAAATGTCTATTGTTTTAAGAAGAAATTCCCCTTATTGCTCAATCGCAGCAGAGAGCAGGCAACCATACAGCGCAGTGCTGTCAGGAACAGGCATGAGTAACAGTCAGATAAGTGGCTTACCTCACTTTTACAAAACTGAGGAGGAAAAGAAATGAGGACTCTTCTTTGTGATTCAGAAAGTTTAAGAATGAAGAACGCGTGTAAGTATAGTGCTGGCTTTAAACCAACGAAATAAAATTTGCAGTCAGCCCAGACAAGCATGGCAAAGCCTACAGCATGCTGCAGTAAAGTATGGTACAGTAGAAGCATGAAGAAACATGGGGAGCTGTTACAGCACAATTCTTTTTAAACTTGTATGAGGGCTGTAGCAACTGCACTGTAGTGTTTTTATTTTAAAAACGCATTGAGCTATCTCTTTTGGAAGGAGGTTCGTTAGGGTTATGGTTATTTATGATATATCATGACTGATTTACCATGGGGAAAGCATGAGAAACAATACAATGCACATGCAAACTGATCAACTTCTATGAAAGAAGAGCTACTAAAGGAACAGAAAATGGGATCACACCATACGGAAGCCAAGATTGGCAGACAGACCGACGGACAGGAGCCTCCATATCCCCCAGGATTCTGATACAGCTTGTCAGTGAGCTAAAGAATGTTCATCCCAGGTGATATCACAATGGGATAAGTGGTTTCACTGGATAAAACAATCTGATTAGATAGATCAGAACAGGTAGAAGGAGATATTCTGTCCTCAATAAAACACTGTCTTTGGCTGGCAATCAGAATGCACTGTAATATACTGTAAGTTCTGAATTATTTTCATTTTTTTGTATGTTTCAGCCCTAAATTCTCAATTGTTTAAGGAGAGTGAATGTTTGTATGAGAATGAGAGAGAAAGATCTCAGAGTCTACAAAATGCCCACAAGTCAGTTTTTGTGACTGCCTGAAGGGTGCCCAGACAGGCTAAAAGAATTGAATCTGTTCAGTCTTGAACAAAGAAGACTACGTGGCAACCTAATTCAAGCATTCAAAATTCTAAAAGGTATTGACAGTGTCGACCCAAGGGACTGAAAAAAGAAAAAAAGAAACAAGGACCAGGGGTCACAAATGGAGTTTAGAAAAAGGGGCATTCAGAACAGAAAATAGGAGACACTTTTTTACACAGAGAATTGTGAGGGTCTGGAATCAACTCCCCAGTAATGTTGTTGAAGCTGACACCCTGGGATCCTTCAAGAAGCTGCTTGATGAGATTTTGGGATCAATAAGCTACTAACAACCAAACGAGCAAGATGGGCTGAATGGCCTCCTCTCGTTTGTAAACTTTCTTATGTTCTTATGTTCTTATTAGAAACTGATCTGTAACAATAATACGCAGTTTAATACAAGTCATGGTTACATTGGCATAACAAACCAATTAGTCAAACTAGGGGCAGTCTGTTACAAAAAACACACTGCTGGTGTTTAGAAACTCTAAACACGTTTCAAGAGTTCGGCACAAAGACCTGGACCCAGCTTTGTCACCACACTTGGAGAATGCTCGTTTAGCTTCATGGCTCCAACTCTTCGGAGCTCTCTCCTAGCTTTGGTGCGTGATGCTCCCACCATGGCGCACTTTAAATCAACTCTCAAGACCCACCTGTTCTCTTTTGCTTTCCATGCTCTTTAAGCCTGATATCTGCTATTAGCTGCATGTTGCTGCTACTATGTCACGAATTATGCTGCTGTCATGTATTCTGCTCTTTCCACTGTATTTAATGCACTAGTTCATGTATTATGCTGCTGTCATGTATTCTGCTCTTTCCACTGTATTTAATGCACTAGTTCATGTATTATGCTGCTGTCATGTATTCTGCTCTTTCCACTGTATTTAATGCACTAGTTCATGTATTATGCTGCTGTCATGTATTCTGCTCTTTCCACTGTATTTAATGCACTAGTTCATGTATTATGCTGCTGTCATGTATTCTGCTCTTTCCACTGTATTTAATGCACTAGTTCATGTATTATGCTGCTATCCTGTATTCTGCTCTTTCCACTGTATTTAATGTACTATTTCATGTATTATGCTGCTGTCATGTATTCTGCTCTTTCCACTGTATTTAATGTACTATTTCATGTATTATGCTGCTGTCATGTATTCTGCTCTTTCCATTGTAGTTAATGCACTAGTTCATGTATTATGCTGCTGTCATGTATTCTGCTCTTTCCACTGTATTTAATGCATTATGTATTGTGTTTTTTTTACTGTATATCATGTATTATGCATTTCTCTGTATTTAAAGTATTATGGATTTTCTTGTTGTTATTGCATCTTGTAAAGTGCTTTGTGATGGTGCTCCACTATGGCGCTATATAAAATAAAGATTGATTGATTGATTGATTGATCTGTTACTAGAAACTGACACAAATCTGCCCTTTTCACTCTTGGCTTTGTGGTATGTTGTTGTTGTTGTTGTTGTTGTGTTGTTTAAGATCACGTCTCTATATCGCTACATTCTTGAAATGTATAAAAACTAATTGGAAACAAGTAGCATAGCCTGGCCAGCCCTGCTATCTGCTCAACACACTTCTTTCTATATATAACACTGACAACAGCTGCTGGTTGAGCGGGCTCAGTGGGTTCCATTACGATCTCTTTCGTACAGTATTAAAGTCAACTGTTTGTTGTCTTTTCTCTAACGGAATATATTTTCTGGGATTTCATATACTGCTGGGTACCTTGCAAGAAGCTAATGAGTGTGTTCCAATTCCCAACTGTAAACCTCGTCACCAGCAGTGGCTGGAATTATCAGCAATCGAAATGATGCATTGTAATGTGGGAACTAAACATGTGTACCAACATTAGCCAATTATGGAATACGGAACTATTTTTTTTTAATCAGGGAGAACACGTGTGGATCACAGGATCATGTTCTATAGCACTGGATGTAACTTTATCCAGAAAATTATAAACAACCAATATTCTATTACTTTTATGTATCAGAAAGGCACTGTAATAGAAATGACCATTGTGAGACAGTTCACCTGCAATCTGTCCATTGCGTTTCGCGTCATTATTAAATCAACCCTCATGTTCAGTTTCACAAACTAACAGTTGGGACAGCACCATGCACAAGCCACGACTCAATACACCGCCCCGGGAGAACACAATGACTAAGAGTCGTGCGAACACAGCCAGTCAAATTCACCAGGAGTTTGTGGGAAACATTGGATGTGACATCACCCCAAATGTGGGGGGAAAACGGTTTGAATTGAATTCAATATTTTACAATATCACATTTTTCAATACTGTACTTCTGGTACAGAAATATATTTTATGCCAAAGGATCTGAAAACTGTAACATATTTGTTAAATAAATGTTTTGGTTTTTTTTGTTTATTATTATTATTATTATTATTATTATTATTATTATTATTATTATTATTATATAACAAATGCCTGAAGTATTGTCAGATTTGTTAACGTGAACATTTGTTACATCAAATTTCTCTTTTTCATTAATAAAATTCTAAATTCTGCATGAAAAATGAATGGTTGTAGATGCATAATGTAACTAGTATACACGGCAGTCTATTGCTTTAAAAAGCTTTAAAAAAACTATTGTGAGAAGAGAAAACAATAATACTATTTTTTTTTTTTTTTTTTTTTGTTACAGTGTACAGTTTACAAAAATAAAACGCATTGCTTTTTGCCCTGTCAAGATGACGCGATAGATCTGGCACTGTGAATGTACCGCTCTAGCCTTCGCGGGGCTCAGTTCTATGCTCCTTGGCAGGTGAAGAAGGGAAGAGCGGAATCATCTGAAAAATGGCGACCGCGGTGAATATTGGAGAGCTGGGCTGCTAAACAGGCGGGAAACTGAGGGGATTCATAAAGATCAGCGCCTCAGGTTATGCACGTAAATAGTGGGGTACAATGCCCGAGACCAAGTAAACTGGAGTCTGTAACGATGAAAGACAGGAAGCCACTGGGACTCGCCGGAGGGTAAGTCAGAGCGATGACTTTTCTTCCTCAGTTAAGTTTTATTTATCAATTCATTTCTGTGTATTGTTTTGTAACGTCATGAATAACTTCGTCAAAGAGTTTTGAGCTGAGAGTTATTCTCGCCTCACTGAGTGTGCATGGTGTGACCGGTGCTGGCTTGCTGTGTTGTTATTTTTTGTCAGTGCCGGACCGTGTTGGATGTGGTTGCTTGCAGTTCTCCGAGTCCTAGTTTGCCCAACCCCGGCTCATGTGATCTGAGACCGCAACAGATATTTTTAAGTTATCTTATTTAATTATCCATTATGTTTAATGTTATTAATGGGCGTGATGAAAGTTTGCAACACATTTGTAAGTCGACTTATTTAACTATGTTCCATGGAATTATTATTAATATAATTGTTAAATGTCGTGATCAAAGTTTCTAACGTATATTTTCAAGTTGACTTATTTAACTGTGTCACGACGTTGTTGTTGTTGTTGTAGTCGTAGTAGTAATAATAATAATAATAATAATAATAATAATAATAATAATATGTCGTACCGGTACCCTAAAACATTGTTTCCTGTGTTGGCTTGCAAAATAGAATGAGACATCTGACAACCACGTGTGCAGACAGTGTGTATGTGTCTGTGTTTTTTCTGGGTCAGTGAATTTCTTAAAATATGTACTGTGTGTGTAGCTATACATACTTGCCGGTGGCTGGCTTGTGTACAGTATTATAAAAAAAAGGGTTAATGACTCATTACTTTGGACGGAGTACTTCGCTGAACAGGCGCCAGCAAAGGAGTTCAAATTAGAATAAAACGGGAAGCAGACTAAAATGAAACTGAAGTCTCACAAGCAATTGTTTTCTGTGTGTTGTTGACATCCACCGTGGAGTGCATTCCTCCACCCCTCCTGCTCTGGTAAAGCCTGTGCCAGTGTGGAGTGCATTCCTCCACCCCTCCTGCTCTGGTAAGGCCTGTGTCAGTGTGGAGTGCATTCCTCCACCCCTCCTGCTCTGGTAAAGCCTGTGCCAGTGTGGAGTGCATTCCTCCACCCCTCCTGCTCTGGTAAAGCCTGTGCCAGTGTGGAGTGCATTCCTCCACCCCTCCTGCTCTGGTAAGGCCTGTGCCAGTGTGGAGTGCATTCCTCCACCCCTCCTGCTCTGGTAAAGCCTGTGCCAGTGTGGAGTGCATTCCTCCACCCCTCCTGCTCTGGTAAAGCCTGTGCCAGTGTGGAGTGCATTCCTCCACCCCTCCTGCTCTGGTAAGGCCTGTGTCAGTGTGGAGTGCATTCCTCCACCCCTCCTGCTCTGGTAAAGCCTGTGCCAGTGTGGAGTGCATTCCTCCACCCCTCCTGCTCTGGTAAAGCCTGTGCCAGTGTGGAGTGCATTCCTCCACCCCTCCTGCTCTGGTAAAGCCTGTGCCAGTGTGGAGTGCATTCCTCCACCCCTCCTGCTCTGGTAAAGCCTGTGCCAGTGTGGAGTGCATTCCTCCACCCCTCCTGCTCTGGTAAGGCCTGTGCCAGTGTGGAGTGCATTCCTCCACCCCTCCTGCTCTGGTAAGGCCTGTGTCAGTGTGGAGTGCATTCCTCCACCCCTCCTGCTCTGGTAAAGCCTGTGCCAGTGTGGAGTGCATTCCTCCACCCCTCCTGCTCTGGTAAAGCCTGTGCCAGTGTATAAATACAATTTCTACAGCTGTGGAAATGAAAACATGGCATGCATAATATAATAAGTAGGTAATGTAGTAGAACACAGACTGCAGTCCCCTGAGAGAGTGTATGTTTTAAACCACAAGGAGCCTGGCTTGCACAGGCAAGAGTCAACAGCACAGAGCCACATCCTTTCCTTTCCACTTCCTTCCTTCTGCAGCTGGTAGTGTTACTGGGGACTTGGAGCAGTCCTAGTGTTAAAAAGTTGTGCGTGTGTATTTCTATCAATTATGTGCTTTATCTAATGCAGAACTATTTGCATGCTGTGTAATCATTGGTTCCAGGAATTGTCATTGCCACTGCACTGTTGTTGATTGGCTAGGAGGAAAGTGCAGGTTCAGTGCTCCGAGAGAGAGAGGGCTGCACAGTCTAGCAGTGCTCCTGCCAGATATCCATTTTATTTCATGTGGTCACTTCATGTACCCTCTTGCCACTGCTTGTAATGAAGAGGCTTTCCAGTCATCTCTTTGCTGGTGTAATCGGCACATCATTGATCTCTTTGCTGGTGTAATTGGCACCTTGATCTGTATGTGTAGAAATTAAAGTTTTTGAAAAATGCCCTTTCTAAAACTGCATTGGTCTTACAATACAAAAAAATAATAATAATAAAAAAAAAATGCATGGCCTGTTACAACTGTGGGATTTAGAAGTGCTCACAGGATTTTCAGCAAGCACAGGTGTTGAGTTTGTGTGGGGGCGGGTGACATTACAGGGATGGAAAAAAGACTCCCATTGCATAGCAGTCTACTCTATTCCTGGTTTAATAAAGACTCCCCTTAGCTGGTTACCTATGCGCACTGTGGCTAATCAAGCTCATTAGTAAAAGCTGGAATGGGTGAAAGTGCTATGCAATAGGAGTTCCGTCCTTGCATTTAAAATTGAGCTAAAATGAATAGATGAAAACTAATGGTAATGCATTGTGTAACCTTCTCTTCGTGATGTTTGCAATCCCTTTTGAGCTGCTCAGTTCTGCTGCTCCAGTACTGCCAGGCTGTCTGACCATGTGGCTGTGCTTCCTGATCACATGAAACACACTGAGCTGCACAGGGAGCACCTGGCTGACTCCATGCTGATGAATGCAAGGGGCTCCTCCTTCATTGAGTGTGTGTGTGTGTGAGTGTGGATGTTTATAAGCAGGGCTCACTGTGGGAAGATATGATTGCAAACACATTCTCACCTGGGAATAGACATCAGTAGCTTTCTTCATTCGCTCTACAGGACTCTTTATACTACTGCTAATGTGAATACCAGTTAAAAAGAGTTTGCTTTTCACACTGTTAACAGATTGTTTAAAAAAATAGTACTGGGATTAATATTTGGGGCTAAGATTATGATTTTACTCTGTGATATTTCTGTACACTTTGTTTTAATGACTCTTTCTTCTCTGGACAGTTTAACCGTGATTGTTTTGGTATTCATGTTCTCTACATTTTTCAAATATTTCAAACATTCGTTGTTTTTGCTCTGTCATATGTTTTCATCAGTTTGTTCGCCCAAAACTCATTTTGCCCGACATGAAAAGAAGTGATCCTGAATCTGTGACTTTGTTTCTTTTCCAGTAATCAAGCTATTACGAGTTTGTTCAGCCCGAGCTGTGATCCAGGTATGTTATAATTTGAATCTAAAAAGAGACTGGTTCTTGTAACGTTGAACCTTGTCTTCACTTGGTGATGATTTTTGTTAATATTCATAAAATACACCATCTACTGACAGAGCCGTTTCACCCTTGCATGCAAAGTGCAATTTGATACAATAAACAGATGGTGCAGCTCTGTGACAGATTGACAGACATCAGCATTTGTTCATATACGGTTTATCTTGCAGGCTCTCGGTCTTGTGTTTCTTTATGTTTGCGATTGTGAATGCTTGGTTAAAGTAGCTGGGAAGCATGTTGGGCTCTTCTGAGTTTCGTTTTCCTCCACCTCCTCTTTTCTTCACTCAGGAATGTTTTTCACTCCTAGAGAAATGTGACCTTCGAGCTCAATTTTATTATGAGTGACCGCTGACCTAATAAACCAAACAAAAAAAGGACCGGTGTGCTAAAAGATAGATTTCATTGTCTCAAAAGATTCTGGTGTGCTAAAAGATAGATTTCATTGTCTCAAAAGATTCTGGTGTGCTAAAAGATAGATTTCATTGTCTCAAAAGATTCTGGTGTGCTAAAAGATAGATTTCATTGTCTCAAAAGATTCTGGTGTGCTAAAAGATAGATTTCATTGTCTCAAAAGATTCTGGTGTGCTAAAAGATAGATTTGGAGGAGATCATGGAGAAAGTACAACTGCTACCTTTTCAACTAAAATAAAACACAGAGAGTGCTTTAAAAGAGCACAGTCTTACTTTAAATAAAACAAGTCTCACCAGAACACCATTCTCACTGTACACAGATGACCTTCCAGGAACAAGAAAACCGCGTTGTGATCCCGGACAATGTGAACCCTTAACAATTAATGTACGATGACAGACCTCAATCGCCTCAGAAAATACCTCTCTTCTGTTGGTGAGACACAGCAAGTACAGTGTATCCCTGTCTGCTACACAATACAGCACACCTGTTCACTGCACACACGACTGCAATTCACTGGCATCGTTTCACCTCTGGGCTTCTCTGTACAGTTTCTCTGCAGCAGCACACAAACTCTGTTCACTGTTTACAGGTGCCAAGTGTGTCTTTTTTTTCCCATTTGGCTTTTCTGCTGTCCAGTGAAACGCTGTTAACCTGTAAGCTTGGGTGCCCTGGAATAAAGCTAATGCAAGTCTTTGCTTTTTTTTGTTGTCTTATTTGTGTTCTTTTGTGGAAGTTGTGACGGTTTGCTTGGTTTTCCCCAGTTAAAGACCGCCTTGTGCTTGGATCCCCCAAGCAGCACTGCAGTGATGCTAAAACCAGCGGCCGGTCTCACTGCAGCCCAGCGGTGAAGCCAGGCAGTGGAGTATCCATGCCGCCCCCCAGGAAGCACAAGTGTAAACCTGCTCTGCCGATGCAGAAGACTCCTGACAAAAGCCCCGTCCAGGAGGCCTTCGCCAGGACTGCCAGCTGGGAAAAAGCAGGGAGCCCGAGCAGAGGGATCAGCAGGAGTCACACACACATCCCCATGCCCAGTGTGGTGGTGAAGAAGCTGTGTCTGCCCTCCCTCAGCTTCTCCTCCTTCGTGCTGGCCAGTGATGACTCCACCAGGAAGAAGCCTGTCTCTAGAAACAGCATGGCCCCTTGCGTGAAAAGCAGCAGTCTTGCTTGTGATGAAAGGACAGAGTCCCAGGATGGAGCCGCGAAGCCCCACAAGGCGCTTGATTTCCTCTGCCCAGACAGCAGTTCCTCGGGCAGCCCTCCCTACACTCCCAGGAAGATGCAGTCAAGGCTGCACAGCCCAGAGTTCAAGGAGACCCTGCAGAACTACAAGAAGCAGAGGGAGCTGAAGAGGCAAAGGCTGGAACAATCACAGCACACAGTACGACTCACTTGTACTTTATGACCATATTTAGAAATGGTTCCTGGCTCCCAGAGGTGCGGGGCACAGTTTTGATTGGGTCGTCTGACCACCATGTTTTCAGGTCTTCGGTGAAGTCCTTTGAGTTTGTAAACGGAACAGTAATGAACTAGACAGTAAGAAATATGTTTTCACACAAGTCTTAAAACAGGGTGGACACATAACCCATTCAAAACTGTGAACTTATGAACACTTCCTTCCCGTTACATCAAGAGTAGCAGCCAGGAACCAACTGCAGGGCTTCAATAGGTGTGCCCTTAACATCAGGGTTCTCCCCAGGCCTTTTCAGCCAGACAGGCCGCCCGGCTAAAATAACCTGATCCACCCGTCTTGCAGATGCTACTGTGCCTTTTTAACAATAAGGATCTATTGGTCTTCTAGCAGACATTTAACAACATTTAACCAATCAGAGAGTTGAAGGGGCGGGTTTTCTGTGTTTTAGCATTCTAATAGGCTAAAACGTTAAATGACTGCTAAAAAAAATAACCAATTATTTTCAAAGCAAAAATAGTAATAATGAATGCAGGGGGTGAAAATAAACCAGCGGTCGGCGCAATCTACCGCCTAATACTATATTTGCACCGCCTACTTTATTAAAAAAAATATTAAGATTACTTTTGGGTATTATCATTTTTGTCGTATTATTGTACTGTAAGGTTATATATATATATAATATATATATATATGCACCAAGGAAAGGCGTGATGGAATATCAGCTGTTGTCAGCAGACATACACATGCTTCAGTGCAGAGGTGCTGGATTATTACACTGCAGTTTCATGCAAGAGTTATGATGGAGACCAAACGTGTGGGAGTACTGTTGTAAAAAATGGTTGAAATGAACAGATGCTTTAAAAAAATGTAGAGTAGCGAAAAGCTAAGATAGACGTGCATTAACAAAATGCCCTGAAAACTTAACATAAAGAAAATAATTTAAATTCAGCAATAAGCTCAATAATTAAGCTAAAGGAAGTGAAAAGTGTACTTTCTTTTTCTGAACGCCAATAACCCTGCGTTATCTTTCAAATCGCAGAGTGCCTAAATAAGCACAGTAACTTACCATCATAAAAAAGTCATGAAAAAGAAAATGTAGAACATAAAGCACAGCCAGATCTAGTCAGCGAAAGACAGCACATTCAAATTCTTTGTCATATTATATATTTAAGGTAAGGCAAGTTTATTTTTCCATTAAAAGTGCTCCCGGCTATAATGTTCTGCCACCCGGGTGTACAGAATTCCTGGGGAGAACCCTGAACATCCCCATTTCAGTGTGGTTAAGAAAAGGGACATTTACTTAAGTCATTCTAATGACCTCAGCCAAGCTAATAAACAGGGAGTCTTGAACTGGAACAGATGTCTTAAATGTATAATAATGTTGTCTGCTCTCAAATTACAGGTTAACAAATCTTCTGAATGCCAGCGATCAAATCCAGTCTCTTACAAATCGGCAGGTAAATTAGCTTGCAGTATTAATAATCATAATAATAATAGTAATGATGCAGATGATGGTAATGAAACAGCTTTTAGCTGGAGATCGAGTGATGAGGTCACTGTGCTTTCCTCTTGTTCTAGGCCCGTCCCAGCTCTGTAATACGACAACCCCGAAGCCGGTGCCGTCCTCCAGCCAGCGTAAGGTTCGAAAGAGTTTGTGTTATTCACCTGAGTCTCAAAGCAGGCACGTGAGCCCAGGTTACAAGTCAGCAGAACAATCCCCTGGGAAGAGGAAAAGAGACCTGGACGAGGAGGATGGGAGGCTGAAAAAAAAACCCTTTCTAAAGGATTCTGGCAAACAAGTGAGCAGCAGTAGCAAGGCCCAGAAAGAGAGCCCCGAGGTTATCCAACACGGCTCCCATCCTTCGCATTGTGAAACCGTTAAGCACAAAACTACAGCCATTGACAGAATTGAATTTAAAATGGCTTTGTTGCGACGCATGACTAACTTGAACAATGCTGACCTCTCTCCCAGGGAGGAAGGTCCGCCGCGGCAGTCTGAACTTGAGAGTGGAGGTTCTTTGTTGCGACGCATGACTAACTTGAACAATGCTGACCTCTCTCCCAGGGAGGAAGGTCCGCCGCGGCAGTCTGAACTTGAGAGTGGAGGTTCTTTGTTGCGACGCATGACTAACTTGAACAATGCTGACCTCTCTCCCAGGGAGGAAGGTCCGCCGCGGCAGTCTGAACTTGAGAGTGGAGGTTCTTTGTTGCAACGCATGACTAACTTGAACAATGCTGACCTCTCTCCCAGGGAGGAAGGTCCGCTGCGGCAGTCTGAACTTGAGAATGGCGATTCTTCTGTCTCTGATCACTCCTTGTCTAGCGCTGAGGTGGCCTTGGGCTTAACAGATGGAAAAAATGTCAACACCACTGAAGTTTACCATAAAAATGGTACATTGTCTCCTGTATTGAGAACACCGGAGAGAACCGAAGGGAGCTCTCCCACTTTAGCTAAGAGCGGCACTTTGCTGTCCCCCCCATTCAGGGAGGGGACTCCTGGTGGAGACTCTTGTTCTGATGGAGGAGGGACTCTGGACAGGACTGCAGGGTACTGGCGGGACAGTTTGGATAGTGATGAGGGAGGCGCTGTGGGCAGCCTGAGCAGTGACAGTGATGATGAGGACGAGCCTTTGTTGTCGCTGGATGAGTTCATGTCTCGGGGTTCAAAGCCAGCTGCCACGCCAGAGAAAAGCTCTTATTCGGAGCCCAGCACTCCTGTGTCCTCGAGCCATGTAAGTATGCATGCAGCTGGTCTACACTCTGTACAGTCCTGCACTTTCAGAATCTGTTTCAGTTCTGGAGTTGACCTTTACAGAGATTGGAGCTTGCTGTCTCTGAGATTCACCACTTTATTTCCGGTGATACAAAAATCCAGGCATTTTATGGAGCCAAAAGGAATTGCCCGTATAAGTGCATGAATTAAAAATCTGTACCTGTGTAATGGGATGCCCGTGTATTTGTTCAATTGAAGTAGAAGAGAATGCTGTGGTATGTTGTGTTTCTGTCTGCTGTTGACCTGGTTTTCACTCTGCAGGTTCTGTTGTGTTTAGTTTACAGCTGGCCCCAGCAGACCATTAAGTTACAAAAACAGCCTCGAAAGCATGCTGAAAGAAAAGGAGGAACAGCAGAGGTGAGTTAGCTTCCTGTTGCCTGAAAGACGCCAGCATTGCTGCAGAGCAGGTGTACAATCTCCTTTTAAAGTCTGAGGGAAAGGGTGGCAAAGTTTAAAGTTTTACATTTTGTCTGTCCCCCCTCCTGATCTGGTTTGAATGGATACAGATAAGGGGTTGCATTGCCATGGCCCGCTGCGCTTTATTGAACTTGAAAGAACAGCTGAGTAACAAAAGAGCAGCCGCTCCGGCAGGAACAGATACAAGAGACAAACTGCAACCCAAACACAGCACAACAAATACGTTTATGAGCAGGAATTCTACTAGAGGTGCAATGCTTCTTGAATTCTAGATGTGTAATACTGGAGCATTGTGAAGCACACCCTTTAGGATTCCCCTGTGTTGTTGTAATAGTGCTGCTAATCTGTGGTTGATTGTTGTTGAATTTTGTGTTGAAACCTTCAGAGTGAAAGAGATTGATCTCCAGTTCCAGAATGACATCGGAGAGGGCAAGGTGATGTGGAAACTGAGTGAGGAGCTGGAAGAGGGCAGTGCTGATGAAGAGGAGTTCATTCCTGAAGAACACCGGTAACAACACAATATTTACAGCCTGCATTGGGAAATGGACTTGTTCTCTCGCATGTCTCGACTTGGTTTGGCTTTTTTCATTGGGAAAAGTGAATAGAAACATTTCAGTATTCAGCACACAGGTGCAGATTCTAAAGCAGTTGTTGTTCTTGTGTTGTGCAGTCAGCTCTGTTGAACTGTTGAAGACTTGTTTTCATGAACCAGCAGTGTGTGGAGACCGACGTATAGATGCGAGTGATGGGGAGGGCAGCGCTCCAGATAAGGGTTTGGGTCTGGGAGTAACTTGCCCTCTGATTTTTACACTGAGAGAGTAAAATGTATTTTCAGGGGGTAAAATGCAACATTGTGCCAATATGTTGCATTGGACCAGAAAAAAAAAGTATATAGCTAGGTTTGAGTAAGGAGGAGAGATAGAGAGCATGTTGGAGGACAGCAGGGGGAGCTGCAGTGCAGTTTTTGGAGTGAGACGGGACAGACAGCAGAGGCGAACGTGCATGGAGGAGAAGCAACTAACAGAGGTTTTTGTTGTTGTTTAAAAACAGTTCTTCTAGTACTGAGTTAAACTGGAGGTGGCAGCAGTTTTCCAGTTTTGATCTATGTGCAACTATTTACTCGATTTATTGGAATAACAAACGTTCAAGGGCAGTCATCTGGAGCTGGGGAGAATCTTCTAAAAGGGTGTTACAGTTTCTGGACTGCCAAAGTGAATGGGTGTGGGTCTAAAGTTATACACTCTAGCGAGGCGCCTATTTTTTGGTTGGTCAAAGTTATCTGTAAAGTTAAAAATTCAGTAATTTTCTTTTTACAGTCTATCTTTTGGAAAAGTAAGATTCTTTGGCATCCTTACTGATAAAGGACAACTGTTTTTTCTATACCAAAATTGACTACACTAGACTGACTGACTGGACTATTAGGGCTGTCAGAAAAGTACACTCTGTATGTTGTGAGTATTGGAAAACGTTAAGAGCATTTTGACTTTCGATTGAAGTGTGGACGATGTTCTTTACAGGATGTTTTTGTCCTTTTCTGGTGTGCTTTGCACTAGTTGTAACACTGTTTGCTGACATTGTCCAGTATTCTGGCAATTGAAGCTGCTGTGTATTGTTTTGCTCATGTTATTTATTTATATATAATGCTATTTCTTTTTTCTTGATATTTGATCTCTTCTGTGAGAGATTGATGCTAAAGCTATCCTGGACAGGGCGTATCTTGCTAGAAAGGAATATTCTTGAGATAGTTGGTTGGGTCCTGGTGACGGTGAAATTAAAACTGTTAAATTAATACATTGGTAGGCTTTACCTACCTGGCACCTGAACTGGCACATTACTGTTACAACATTACCTTGAAGTCAAGAGTAATCTCGATAAATACTGTACAATCTTTAATGGTAATGGGGTAGGCATTTTAACTGCAGTGTTATTTTGAGCTACTGTACTACCATGTGTAAGCTCTACAAGGTTCTATATCGAGGTATCACACTGACTCTGCAAATTACTTATGTTAACAATAAATTCATAAACTCGGTGAACATGATAAATTTTCAATATAAAGCCATACATGTAAATGAAATAAGGAAATTCATTAAGTTGTAAAACAGTTTGATATTGCAGGCACCTTTTTTTTTTAGCGGTTGCCTCTGACGATGGTTCCAGTTGGGTTTGCAGCTGGATTGGGGTGTTTTCGCTTCAACCTGTGTAGCTTCCAATCTGTGATTGGCTGCAAAGACAGCAGGGCTAGCCAGAGATTGGATAATGTTTGTTGGGTTGGTTTTTCTTGTGTACAGTTTCCTTGTAAGTGAAGACATTGTATTCTGGGAGATGTAGTTGTTAGTGGAAGTTTTAGGGGAGGCAGACAAGCTGTGCAGCAAAATTGCTCTGCATATTTTTACGCGTTCAATTTAAATTTGGTGTGTATTTCTGATTATTTTTTTAATGTGTAAAAAAGGCTGGCACACAGTGTATCTGGAGCGCTGGTGCAGGGGACGCCTGGAAGGGTAGACGTACCCACACCAAAAAATATTATTTAACTAAAAGACAATGTTGAGTAGCAACAAGTAATTACGATTCATTGTCAAAATGGACTGGGAAGAGGGAATATGGGCTCAACCATGCTTATTAAATGATGAACTGGTTCTTGCATTCTCAGCTAGGACCTTTAATACCCCTGTATCTGTCTTCAACAAAGAAGACTGCGATCTGATCAAGGCATTCCAAATTCTAAAAGGTATTGACAGTGTCGACCCATGGGACTTTCAACCTGAAAAAAGAAATAAGGACCAGGGGTCACAAATGGAGTTTAGACAAAGGGGCATTCAGAACAGAAAATAGGAGGAACTTTTTTAGAGAATTGTGGGAGTCTGGAAAAAACTCCCCAGTAATGTTGTTGAAGCTGACACCCTGGGATCCTTCAAGAAGCTGCTTGATGGGATTCTGGGATCAATAAGCTACTAACAACCAAACGAGCAAGATGGGCTGAATGGCCTCCTCTCGTTTGTAAACTTTCTTGTGTTCTTATTTAACAGTAGTCTCCTTATACTGAGCAACAGAACCTGTTCTAATGTCTACTTAAATTGAGGCCCATGTGCAAGACAAGCTTAATTGTTTCGATTTATTATTATTATTGTTGTTGTTTTTTTTAGTGATTTTGTGGAGAAGTTTTCCATTATTTCTGATGCCATTCCGGACCTGCGCCCAGGAGAGGAAATCTTCCACTTGTCAAACTTCGGGAAGCTCTTCACTGAGGAAAGTCTTGACTTGAGAAACTGCGGATTGAGCCCTCAGAGTCGTGAGCAGGACGCGCTTCTGAGGTAAGAAATGACAGAGAGCAAGTGGACGCGCTAGCTACCACAAAACACTGTGCTTTGATAGAGCTTGCCAACAATGGAGAGCGAATGAAGCACTCCTGCCTGTCTACACATGCCCGGTGTCACGCGTGCTGCTCGGGGGATTCTTTTCATGGTACTCATCTTCTAATTTAGTATTGTGGTGGCTGTGGCGTGTGTTACTGTAACATGCTCAGGATCCACAGTGTGCTCCTCTATGAAATGTACAATGTAAGAGAAGTTACCATGCCTGAAAAAAATACAAAGGATGACTTCAAATAAAATAACCATAAGGAACTTCAGTTCTCATGAGGAGAACAGCTGACCTGTGAGAGGGAAAGTTTAACAGACGTCTGTGTCCGCTGTGACGCGTGTTTTTGTTCAGAAGAGCAGATTGAATGATGAGCTGTGTCCTGCATTCCATTATAATCCCTGCTTTGCTTTCATTGTGTTTAACAGTTTCTGCCCTCGAAAACAACCCTTTGTGTGCAGTCAAGGCTTTCTGAAGATGGCGTTTCAGTGTGCTCCTCGTCAGCCATCTCTTTACAAGTGGTTGTTTCAGGTAAGAGGAGGTTTCTAAAGCCGGGATTTCTGACACGGAGGAGGGGGGCAGCATGCCGTAGATTTCACTGCTCATTCTTGACCATGTCTGGCTCCACCATGTCTGTAATAGAAATGAATTGCTTGACAACTTTTGCAGCAGCAATTTCCAGAAAAGCAAGGACTCCTGCAGTAACTATTAACTTATTTTGTGTTCCTCTTCCACAGATGATGTCTGTCCATTCAGATTTTTTGACTTCTACACTCATTCTTAAAGGGCTAAGAGACCTTGCATTGAATGCTGCTGATCAGATAGGTACGTGTTGTGTTGTGTATTTTCATGCACATTCGCACAGTGTAGATGCCTATGGCCCTGTTTCAGTTTTATCTATTTGATAGTATATTTTACAGTTTGGTAAAAACAGTTTAATGTGCATGTAGTTATTCTATGTGTATTAATATAGTACATGTATTGTAATACTGTTTTTGTTGTTTTCATTCAGTTCTATACAACAACAAAACAGTCCGGGTCTGGCTTCCGCCTCTGGAAGACGTGGTGCTCGTGTTTCTTAATATGGGCGTCCCCTTCAGCAGCCTGTTCCCACTGGAGAATCTCCAGCCAGACTTCTCTGAAGAGGACATTGTGTAAGTAGAGTCCTGACAAGCGCAGCTCTCAGATCCACAATGGGCAGGCTGGGGGTCTGTAGTGACCAACAGCATAGCCATGCAAGTGGTCTGAAGCAGTGAAGCCCCCACAGTATTTCTAAAAGCCTTGAACAGCAACTGCCTTTAGTGTACCTTGCACTGTACTGTGAAAGGTGTTGACAGACATTTGCTTTTACTGTCTCCTGCTTTTTTTTTCAATGTTAAACAGGCAAAGGGTAGATGCTGTGGCAGAGGATGCTCTAGAGAGTCGTGAATGTGATCCTGTGTGTTTCCCATTGCAGAACTTTGTCAATGTACTTCAGGTGAGTCGCACAAAGCCAGTGTTGGTTTCAGATAGTGGGAATTGCCTCTGACATCACACTCACGCATGCACACACAAGCACATGCATGTACACACACGCATCATTTTAGCACTGGGGTTTGTTGTTGTTGTTGTTCTTATTAACCTAAAGTATATATTGAAATGTCAAGGATGTTTAAGACGTGAAGGGCTTGGCCCTGCCACTGCTATACACGGTTGAACTCAGTGCATGTGTCGTTCCCTCTGATTTAGTATCTGGTGATGTGCACCTCCCTGTGCCCCAGGGCCTACAGTGACCGGGACAAGCTGCTGCTGCTGTCCCTGCTGTGCAGAGTCAGCCTGGAGAAGGGGCTGCGCCTGCACCCCATGGTGGAAATCCAGACGATCATTCACAACCTGCTCAAGAGCATCAGGCACTGGGACACGCAGGCAAGTTCAGCTTGGAGGCGCCTCTTCACACATTCTGTAAAGTGTAGTGTGAAACACCTGGGATTGAAGTGCAGCAGTTGTGTACACAGCTTCAGAGAGTCTGCTTGTCTTCAGGAAGCCGTGACGAGTGATCTGATCAGCACACAAGCTTCGGTAGCAGCATACAGGCTTGTTTCTGTGGAAGCTCACTGTTGTTATCTGTATACAGCTTTGTAATGGTGGAGGAACGGAAGAGGCACAGTTTCGAATTAATAAGACAAGCCCAAACCGCTGGCTGTTAATGTATCTGAGCGCACATTGTGCTTTCCTTCTTGAAGATACAGTGCCCCACTGTGGTGTTCTGCGATACCTCATTTAGGTAGTATCGATACGATTTTAAGTTAAATAAATTTTTTGTTTGGTTGGTTTTTCAGATGCCTCTAGTTTGTCTAACTTTGATCAACCTAGCAGCTCATCACCATAACCTGCGATGGCTGGTTACATTACTGCCCATCTACTCCCGCGGCAAGTAAGTTACAAAAAAACAATACAATGCGACTTTGCTTTTTAATATCCTTCTGTGTCTCTTAAATCTGTAGTTTTAAAAGCATAAACTATAAACAGTTTAACACCACCTTCCAGAAAGCTTGGTTTAAGTTGTGCATCAGAATTTCTTATAGAATATACTTAATTTTGCTTCAGAAAAGACATTTCTTCTCTGACATTCTGTATGTTGACATTCAGCTATTGTTGGTGTGTATATTTCAAACCTACATGAGATTTCTCATCTGCTTTTGTAGACAACTCAGGAGACATGTGAGCCTGGCGCTCATCTCCAAACTCTTGAACAAGAACTGCACTTACAAGGTGGAAAATGCTGATCTTCAGGTATGAATGCAAGCTCCAGGTATTTCTTCTCCTCTTCAAGATGTTTCTTGATTAGTTTCGTTAGTTGGGACGGTGCTCGCCCCTGGGCTTTGTATTTCAAGTGCTGGCTGGACGATTGTAAGCAGGGCCGGGTCACTTCCAATTCCTTTTTAAAATCCATTACCAATTCCGATTATTTTGAAGGAATTGGTATTTCACAGATATTTAATAATCTTGTGATTTTGTTTGACTGCTTTCATTTGATGCCAGTTTAATCGACTAACAGTCACTTCAGCTTAAGTAATGTGTTGCCACAGCGAGAAGCTCATTTTAACAGAATGCTGCTAATTGCAGTTTTGATCAGTGATGTGTTGGAATTGGTTAAATGGGAATGGGAATTAATTTTGAAAATTAATTGGAATTTCTCCCAACACTTATTTCTAAGGAAGCTCAACTAGAGGGCTCAAACAGTGCTGGGACCCCAGCTCAGCCACCATGAAGACGTATTTGTAAACGTTGTTAAACATGATCTCTCGACTTGTTTTGCAGCTAGCTGAACTTCGTCCCTACTTGATTCGAATGAAGCCCTCCTCTCTCTTAAAAAATATTAAAGCTGAAAAGAAGTGGGGGAATCGGCTGGGAGAGGATCAGCCATCAGAAATCAGCCTGGATCAGGAGGTGAGGATACTCTTAACACATGTCACAGCATATCATTGCAGTGCTGTATATACTGATGTGTGTCACAGCATATCACTGTAGTGCTGTACTGTACACGTTGGTAAAATTGTGTTCTTGTTTTGTTCCAGGCATACTACCTTGCACATAGCCTGTTGGCATTGGCCAGTGAAGTGGTGAACTTTGATTCTGTTCCTGCCAGTCAAAGAGTAAGTATACAGAGGAGACTGGAGGGGCAGGGTGCCGCTAATGCTCACTTCATGCAGGTGTTTCCACTCCCCTCAGTCTGGGAGAAGCATGCAGTGAAGTGGAAATGGGAAACGCATGCTTTAGTTGGGTTTGGCAGTAGCTTACCTCTTGAAACCTACTCTGATGTGCATTGAAACCACAAAATCATTGATCCTTTATGAACCTTTTCGCTACCAAATGTAGCCAACTGTTACTGCTAATGACCAATCACTGCTACTTATTACAGGCTGGGTCGGGTGGACTGGCCAACACAGACCTGTTTGTAATCTTCTGTATCCATGTATCTGCTGTACTGGACTCTGCAGAAAGGACTGTTGTGATTCTCAGTTGATATAAATCACTAAGACAATGAAAGTGTATGAATTTTATGTTTTCAATAGACACTGACAGTACACTCCCTCCTGTGTTGTGTAGTATCTTTTATAGTGTCTTGTTTCAATTTGAAGTACTCTATCTAGTTCCAGTTCACTGATCTAACATGATGTCAATCTGTTTCTTTTCAGAAACACCTAGTGCTACTGTCTGCTGAACTGGAAAAGCACGTGAAATGTGATATCAGGGAGAGCGATAAGCTTGTTTACCGCAGCAAGGTCGGTGCCACTGTGATGATAATGAGGCTGAAGTGTCCACAGAGCATGGATGGGACAAGCTCCGTTGAGGACACTGCTGTCCAGTGGGGGCACTATGTCAGGCACGCTAGGACTAGGGACGAAACATGACTGTCAGTCCTCAGAGTCCTCCAGGTCTACAAGGGTTCATGACTGGATTGCCTCCACAGAACCCCTTTCACAAGAGCACCAGAACAGGCCAGTTTGTGGAGGCGCTCCAGTCATGAACCCTTGTAGAGCTGCAGGACTAGTTATTAAACAGACTGCCCTCTGAGAATTGTGAAGGACCTGGGGACTGACGCTCTACTGTACAGTCCAGAGATGTGTTCAGTGGTCAGAGTGCCATTTCACTATGTACCAGTGCAATCATTTAATTTTCTAACCTTCCAGTCTTTGTGTTTTTAGGTCAAGGATTTGGTTGCTCGGATTTATATAAAATGGCAGGAACTCCTTCAGAGATCCAGGCCTCTGCAGGTAGGGTGTTGACTTCATTTCATCAGCTGGAATATGTTGCCGGACCAAAATAATCCACATCAGCTTGATTCAGGTCAACCAACCACCGGGCTGGAAAAAATACTCTGTGTTCTTTATTATTTTTTGTATTTTAACTAATCTTTCGATTCACTGCAAATTATATTTTCTAGCGGGTTCAGCGATCCCTATCATGTAAGATATGATTTTATAACATTTCATGCTGTCTTCTACCAGGACCCCCTTGTAAATGAAGTGCCTATCTCAATTGTTCTATCCTGGTTCAATAAATACATTTTGAAGATGGAGTAAACAAAAAGCAGTGTTACTGTGTCTTCTGGAAGAGATTGTTTCAGCATCTGCCACTACCAGAGCTTTGCAATAAAGCCTTTTTGATTTTATTTTTTAGGGTAAGCTGCATGACTACTGGGAGCCTTCAGTAGAGAATGCCAGCACAGCCAGCCAAGAACCAGAACTGGAACCTGACGGGGAGGCCAACAAAGAACCTGTGACTTAACTACTGAAGAATGTGAGGCTAGCGGAGAGGAGATGCAGTGATTCAATTTGCTCGCTTACGATCGGTTCTAAACATTCAGCCTACCCTCCACTTGCCTTCCACATTTCAATACACCAGCAATATTAAATACAACACAATCTGCTGACTGAAATTCACACAGTCAATATCAAAACGCTTCTCCCCTCCGACATCCCCGCTGAAACGGACCGAAGAAATCTGGTAGTGTTTCTTTAGTCTAAATTATACTTTACAAACAAAAAAAGCCAAATTAATTATTCAGTATTTTGGTGTTAACCCTTAGCTAGCCAGTGTCCAGTATATTTAACATTGAGAGAATAGACATTAAACAGTTATGGGAACACACCCAGAGCCGCGTTGTTTCCAGGCTGACAGGTTTACCTGGGCGATCTCAACACTACAAGGTGGGGAGAGCTGACGAGAGAATGAAGTGCAATTGTTACTTCAGCTTCAGGCAAAGCTGCTAAAAAAAAAATGCAAAGATCACACGCAAAAGAAATAATTCTGCTGCACATTTTACATATTTTTGTTACTGTATATATTTATAAAGAAAGTAATTGCACTTGGCAGTAGCCGTTCTGTTTCAGCCCTGTCCACATTGGATATGTTAACATGCAGGCAGTGTTCAGAATCAAAATAAAGAATTTACAATGAGTGCAACGATACCTATTTCTTCAAATCAATTACCTTTCAGAAGTATTAATTAAATCTATTAGTGTGCTGATTTCAAAACATGAAAAGAATGACCTTCCATCGCCATTATAATTGAGTAGCAATGAAATTCATGTCGGCACAGCGTGTTTTAAAAGCCAATTGGAAGTGAACTGCCCTCTCGTCCCGGGCCCTGATCTATTTACTGCTGTACCAAGTGAAAACTGACCAGGAAAATATGATGCAAAACCAGTGGATGCACTTGATTGGTCACCTAAACGTGAGCTTTCCTTACACCTAACTGAAGAGGGAGGTGAAGCGGTGGAAGCTGGGATACATATGTCCGAGAGTTCCATCCAAGAGTTCAATCGCACAATTCACTGCAGACATGACGCGATTCTGAGCAAAGTGAAATAAAAAATTAATTTAAAAGGAAGGCAAGACAAACCGCTAAAATTGTTTTGTGTTGCGTAATTAACACGTTTTATTTAATTAATACCCAACACCTTCTGATTTCCTCAAGGTAAATACTTTGAGAATGCAAGTAACGGCGCACCCCTGACTCAGAGTATTGTGTGTTCGTGGACAGCTCTGAATTCTGAAAGCCTTGTCCTGGAAATCATTATCAATTCCTCTTCCTTGTGTGCTGTGTCTCGGGTTAAAAGGGAAACCCAGAATCAAGTACTGATTTCCTGATCAGTTCTCATTGAATGCGAGGCTAGCATTTGTAGACTATATAAAAAATAAAAAAGCACAAAATCGTGGAAGGCTTTTCCCCGTGCAATTGCTGGTGCTCTCCCCTCTCCCCTCTCTCCATACACCACCTTCAGGACCCTCTGTAGTGGTTCTCCCGAACACTTCGTATCACAGTCGAGTGGAGCTGACTTCTAGCCTGCACCAAATAAAGGTCTGTTTGGAATGCTGAGGGTGCATCACCTTCATTAAAAGAAAATCCAGTCCAGAGTATTCTGATGTTAGGAACTGCATGGAAATGTTCGCTGTTGTTTTCTGCACCCAATCTCCCCGCCCCCAAGCCATTTGAATGTATGTTTTTATATTAAATTTGGTTCAAAATTGTTGTCCATTGTCTTTTGATTTCTACAGTTTTTTTAAAAATATGTTCTATATTTAAAGCCTTGCTTTTCATTTCTTTTTATAATGTTTGGTACCGGTACAACTGTTTTAATGTGATTGTAATATCTGTACTTTTAAATATTTGTTAGTTATATAATAAAGATGCAAGTCTGTTCCTGCTTTGTAATACTGAATTGTGTTCATTTTTTGTGTGTGTGTAACGGAGGGTATGTCTCTTCTTTACAAAGTGATTGCAAGCCAGTCCCATCAAGTGTCTCCTGCTTCTAGTAGTGTACAGTCCTGTGCACCTTTATTACAACACCAAGCTTTGTCATGTATATCCTTTCATATGCCTACTACCATGAAAACCTCTGGGAGTGAATATCCGTGATCTACAAACAACAGGCATGCGTGTGAAAATGTGCCTTAATTAGGCATCTTAACTTCGAAACATTCTCATGCATTTTACCATGTGTGTTCCATTTCTCTCACTATTTTAAATGAATTGCATGTGTGGCCTATTAAATTAGACTGTCGCCAGTAATTTGCCTGTTTTGTCACTTCCGAGATGTTCAGTTCCAGTGGTTTGATTTCCTATGCACAACACATGAAAGCTGCAGAAGCACTGGGGTGTTGTAATATGTGTGCACTCTACTGTATCTCTTGCAGCTTCACCAGTGTGGAGTCTGGTCACAGCACAGGAGAGAAGCCAGGAATCATTAGCTTCCAATGAACCCATGCTGGTGCTGGAGAGTCAGTATAAATACATACTCTACTCCTGCACTGTGAGTATAAATACACGCTGTCTACTCCTGCACTGTGAGTACAAATATACGCTCTCCTGCATTGTGAGTATAAATACACGCTCTCTACTCCTGCACTGTGAGTACAAATATACGCTCTCCTGCATTGTGAGTATAAATACACGCTCTCTACTCCTGCACTGCGAGTATAAATATACGCTCTCCTGCATTGAGTATAAATGCACGCTCTCTACTCCTGCACTGTGAGTATAAATATACGCTCTCCTGCATTGAGTATAAATGCACGCTCTCTACTCCTGCACTGTGAGTATAAATATACGCTCTCCTGCATTGTGAGTATAAATACACGCTCTCTACTCCTGTATTGTAAGCCTGCTCATAAACAGCTGTGTAAATAGCTTTGTTTCTTAAAAAGAGGATTTTTTTTTATTCCCTTAAAACTCTTGCATTTATTTTGAATTCCTTTTTTCATGGTTCCATAAGTGACAATTAAGACGATTTGATTTTTAAACCCATTTCATAGGACATGTTGGTGTAAAATTGTTATGCTCTGTCCGGCAGTTTTTATTTTATTTTATTTTTTTGTTCAGTCTCAAACACACACAGAAGATATTTAGAACTGTGTGCATCTTGCTTTGCCTCAAACGCGGTAAAACAGTAAGCTGCTCTATGCAATCCCAGAGTTATCCAACAGATGGCGACAAACCCCATGAAGTATCTCACACGCAACAGGCGGAGAGAGCAAGACCAAGTACATTGTGACGTACTTGAATAGGTGAGGGATTGTCACGGACAAGAACTGAAGAACACGGTTACGTCATAGCTGCCGAACTCCACCCAATCAATGGGCCAGCTAGAAATGGCGGCATTTGAACTTATTTGTGTGAACGTTAAAAAAAAAACCGCAACAATAATAATTAACGAACACAATATATACTGGTGGGTGAACTTCAAAAGAGAATCACATGCCAATGTAAAACTGAATATATGTTAAATTATTGCTCAAGGGCCGTGTTCCACGACTGTAAAACTCCGTGTCATTGAACCGTGTACCGGTGCAGCTTTATGCTGGTCGGGAGACAAGCATCTGAAAAGGGCAAATATCGATTTGCTTTTTTCTTTATGACTATTTGAACCCTGGCTGCATGTAAATAGGTGAGCCGGTGAACATTTGTAAAATTGCTCAAGTCCTCCACTCTGAGTTTGAAAGCCGTGGCCCAGGTCTCATTAAACAGTGGATTTGGTTAAACAGCGTTTTTAAAGATTTGGCGAGCAGGGGGTCAGCATGAGAAGCCTGTTGTGTGGAATGATATCTTCAGAAGACATGCATCCGTGCGCAGTGCTCTGCAGTTACTGGATAACGCTAATTCATAACTATCTTACTAACTATCCCTGCAATATTCAGCTCTTAAGTGTTGAAAAGCCTACTGTTTCTTTTGCTGCAATAGGTAGTAAGTAAAGTGTACAACGTGTGAACTGTTGAGACAGCAAGTCGAACTAGCCGTGCAATAGGTCACTCATCGGGGGTTAATATTAATGAGGAGGCGTGCCTCGGTCTCCGCACCTGAGCGAGTTAATGCGGACCGGCAGGAAGACTGCCTCTGAGCGAGGACACGGTGCTTTAATTGGAGGCAGATTGAAGACATGGAATCTACGCGATTGCGTGTTAAAGTCTTGTCCGGGTGTAATGGATTTAAAACATTTTGCTGACCGACGTTTCTGCTTTTCCAGAAAAAGGTAAGGTACCGCGGTCTGCGTTTCATGTTGTCAAACAAACCAAACGTTTTCGTGCTTCTGACCGTTGTGACTGCCCTGGGCTTTAATTCATACGCGTGATGCACAGATAGCGATCTGATAATAACAGCAATGTTTGCATGACGGAGCTGTGTGAGATCTGGAAGAAGTTATATATCCTACACTGTTTGCGTTAGAAGGTATGGATGCAACCAATACAGAGTCTTTTCACACAGCTTGCGTTCGTGTTGCTGCTCGTGTGTATATTTGTATTTGTAAACTGTGTGAATATGCCAGTGCGGTGTCGATTACCCATTTTATAAAGGACTTGCGTACCTGTGTGCTGACTTGTGTCAGTGTGTTTCATTGCAACACAGTGTTCCGTGCGGGATGCAAACCTGGGCTGCGCCTCCTACAGTTCTTAAGCTACTGGTGACGAATCCTTCACCCGACAGAGCTCGGGTTATATGCGCATGAGCTACAGTACAGTGTGCATCTCAGTCAAAGCTGTGACAATGGGCAAAGTTTAGCACGAGACCAGAGGCTCCGTGCTCTTTTTGTGTTGATTGATAGCTCTTTATTGTAGTGTCCTTTTACTTTAGATTTTGAAGCAGTTGGTTAGATGTGACTAATGACCGTGGCATAGAGATTATAAGGAGCAGCACTGTGTTCTACATGGACCATACCCTGTCTTGAAGTGTTTTGAAATTGAATTGACATGAAGTGGCACAGTAGTAATCCCTCATAAAGAACCTGGTGCAATGGCACACTGATATTCAAGCATGTTCCTGCATTACTGTGAAGGTGCATGAAGCACTGCTTGTCTGGTGTTCACTCAGGCAACGCTGCATGAAGCACACTGGTCACGAATGAGTAGTCTGGAGTTATAGAGATGCATAGGGATAGCCTGTCAATAAGGGTACTGATATTAAATAAGCCTGATCATGTGTATTAACAATGTGTGGAATAGCCCCAACTCGGGTATCGCATACCTACAACAAAAGAACATGGGCTTCCCAAGTCATGGGCTTCAGCAGATCAGCTGCCGGGACTGTAGCACTGTGAACCCCACGACTCCACTGAAATGTACTGGGAGGTATATTCAACTGGTCTAAATAAGTAGCAGAGCTAAATCCTACCATCATTAAGATGCTTGGGGTTGTTTTAACCCTTTCAAATAACTGGAATGAAACCCCATGAAATGCAGGCTAACCACGTTACAGGTTATAACATGCACCTTGTGTGCAGGACGGGTACTGCACGCTTCACACTTCTTATGAGTTATTCATAAATGTAATATTAATGTGATTTTTTTCTTTATGCATTCTGTTTACATTTTTTTATGTATATAAAAATTATAGGAGGCTGTGTGGTCTAGTGATTAAATAAAAGGGCTTGTCACCAGGAGATCCCTGGTTCAAATCTCACTCACTGACTCACTGAGTAACCCTGAGCAAGTCACTGAGCCTCCTTGTGCTCTGTCTTTCGGGTGAGACGTTCTTGTAAGTGACTCTACAGCTGATGCATATTTCATACACCCAAGTCTCGTATCTTGTAAAGCGCTTTGTGATGGTGGTCCACTATGAAAGGCGCTATATAAAAATAAAGATTATTATAATATACAGTATGTGTGTATCTGTATAGATTATAAAATATATAGTATATATATATCTATCATATATATATATATATATATATATTATATATATATATTTATATATATATAATAATATATATTGCACACACTGTATGTCTTGTATTGTCTTTGAAATTAACATAAACATAATTCACACAAAAAAATCTACAAGTGTATGTTTATTCCAGACATACATGCCAGTAAAGTATTCTGAAATAACGATACATGGGCGAGCTAGCTACACAAACAACAGCAGTTGCGATGCTCGGGCTGTTGCTACGGCGATGGCATAAAAAAAATTGTAGCAGTGCGGCTTGCTGGTGCACTGGCTCTTTAATAATTATTATTCGAAGGCTTTTAACTGACGCAGGTTTGCACAGACACGGCATGCTGGAAGCACAGTGACAGCTGAGGGTTTGAAGTAAGATTGAGTCGGGATTGCATGTCTGCTGTTCCACAATCAAATCAAACAAGGTGAGGAAGATTTTCCTGTCTGCTGGGCAGTGATCAATACAGCTGGAGCCGTAGGATCTGAAAAAGGGATTGATTTTATCTGGCGCCAATGCCATGGGGTTTGGTGGAATATGATGTGGTTGTTGTGTCCCCTCTACTCTTGGCTCCTCTCAGATTTTCATGAATATTGTAATAGAGCAATTAAATTTACATGTGAGCGGCATCATCTATTGCTGTCACTTGTTCTGACAGCTTTCTCTATCTGATTTAAAGTGCATGGCGGAAGCTCATTTTATTCTGGATCATTATTAGACTCTGTTACTTGGAATTGTCTGCAAACTGTTTTTTTTTCTTCCTACAAGCAAAAAGACATGGTGACCTGATTTTAAAGACATGGTGACCTGATTTTAAAGACATGGTGACCTGATTTTAAAGACATGGTCATCACAAGCTTTTGCAGGCAGATTGACACCCAAGCACAGTGAAGAATAAACAGGATAGTTTTATATCAGTGACGCTTGGACTTTGAGGTTCTTTTAAGATATTTCGGTGTAGTATTTAATGCTCTGTGCTCACAGTGTAATATTTGTGGTCATGCACACACTTAACTGGATTTTGTTGTTGAAACAAGTTTGGTGAAAACGAATTCTGTGTAGCAGCCCACCCTAGACCTTCCTCAAACTTCCTCTGAAATGTTGCATTGAAATTTGAAAAAGTGTCTTTGATATGAATTCTTCATTCTTACAGTAATATTACCTGCTTGAAAAGGAATGCAGAACGTTTATATCGCTGGAAATATCTGTAACGCAATGAGATTAATCTGCCTAGCCCCCTAATGCTGTGTGTTGCTCTTTTAGAAAGAAAAACAGAAAGAAAAATCATTTGGCAGTTTTTTCACAAGAAGTTAAGCAACGCATTTTGCAGTTCTACAGTATTTGATGTAAAAATATCATCACCAAGGTTCATGATTTGCTGATTGCAGGAGCGGGGGCTGAAATCTGGCATTGCACTGAGGCAACTGGCCACCCTTGCTGCTGCCTTTTAATAATTAATAAGATGCCTAATTGCTCCCCTTATCAGAGCTCAGAAGGATGAAAGACCAGTTCAGTACAGCACCCGATGCTAGAGTGCATTACTCTCCTGTCCTGTTTCCTCCCCACCAAGTCTGAAAGCTCATTCATTACGGAGGTGAAGCTAATGGTTATTTTTGCTGTGCAGTTTTCCCCTCCAGGAAGATGCGTTCGCACTGGCAGTGCCCTCATGAGAGAAGTGCCTGGAACCCTTCCTCTGCAGCAGCGCACTGTGGAGCTTTCCCACGGTCTGGGAGAATGAAGATGAGATGCTCAGCTATGCCCCTGCTCCTCTGCACCTTTCTCCTGGGATCCGCGGGTTACCCTTTCAAGCCAGCAGTGGATGTGGATGTTACTCCCAGGACCACGATACTCTGCAGTGGTAAGAGACACCCAGGCCCTTGTTCATTCTCTGGAGGTATGCTGGCTCCTCGTTAACGCTTCCCATTAGCACATTGCTTTGAGACTGAGTAGTGCATGACACAGGGAAGACCTTCGCACAAAACATCTTTTATCTATGCTGGCATCAAGCTTAAAAACGACATCATTACTTAGGCTTGTCGTGCAGTGGTGTGCTTCTTAGTTTTATTTATTAGGCAACTGAAAAGTAATTTTTTTTAATCATATTTATTTGATCCAGGGTTTAATGAAATGCCCAGAAGGATGATTAATATTTTACATTTACATTAAGAAAGCACCAAAAAATTCTTCCGGTTAATGTTGAGTTACTTTTTGGGTCAAGGTGAGAAAAAAACGCCCAAGTGAATTGACTGCTGTGTATTTGTGAGCGATGCAATGAAGCTGCGCAGAGGAATTCAGTAAATAGAAGCGGAGCCTGTGCAGAACCACAGTGGAGCTCTGGAGGCTTCACCGACGCTGAATACACTTCACAGTATGGAAGGCTATTTTGGTTAATGTGAGCTATTATTACTATCAGAGGGTTATACTTTCCTGAGTCTCTGAGTTAGAAATCCACTTTTACAGTTGTATGCTGTTCTATACTACCAATACTGAAGAATCTAGTCGCTATATCAAGGAACACCCCAGAAATACTTTGGCACATCGAGGCAATGTTATGCATGACAGCCGAAGGCCGATTATGCTGGATATGAGGCCCAGAGCAGTAAGTAGTGAGCAGACTGTGTGGAGTTTCACCTCAGTTTGGGTGTGTCCCCAACAAAGTGGCCTCAGCCAGTGTTTTAAATTCACTGGGAGATTTAAATTCATGCACACACGCACACAGCTGGAGTACCTCACCTGAGCTTCCCTAGAAGGAAGGTTTACGAATGTGACAGCTGCCCACGTTTACACTGTTCCTGCCTGATGTACAGTGGCACAATGCTATTCATACAGCTCCTGGTCGTATCTTCAAATGCACATTAGATTTGCATATAGCTGTGGTTTGTGCTATTCTAGACTCCATGTTAGGAAATATGACTTCTCTTTTGTAGGTGATGTGCCTGAGCTTGCATGTTGTACAGTAGGTAGTGTCTACTCTAGCACAGCATGGAGACATTTTTTCCCAGCTAATTGAAACGCAGACCAGCTTGCGTGGGTGTTGTATTTAGAAGTCTCTATTTCAATATTACAGTTGCTTGTGCATTTCTATATTCACTGGCGGTGAAACTGTGGGAACTTTTCTAGCAACATAAATTGACTGTGGTTTCCATAGCTTGAATGAGCAATTGAAGTCATACACTTTATCTGAATACAGTCATCTTGCAAAGTATACCTAGGAGCGCTTCACACGGACCCTGGAGCCCTGCTCTCACAAAGTTACACGCTCGGAGGACCGCAGTGACTATTTCAGACAAACACGTAAATAAGTCACTTTAAAACAAGTTAGAGTGTAATCGTGATAATGGCATTGCTGTGATAATGGCACTGCGATTGGATGTTCCTCTGTAATAATGAAACTCCCCGTTGAAATAATGCTCTCGACTTCCGATCTCTCCGTAATGGACTCAGGAGTCCTGGTATCACCATGTATCACCCCACAGCAATGGCAGAAATATCCTGTCTGGACTGAGATTGGGATGCTCCTTAACTGGTCCTTGGAACGAGAGGTTGAAATAGACTGCATGAGAATGCATTTTGTCACAAATGATTTGCATACGGATTAAAGTAACTGGTTTTCACTGATCTTGAGTCTTGTGTTTCCAATTCACTGGGCACTTAGACAAACAATGGGGAGCCCTTGGTTTGAACTGGCTTTCAGACGAGATTCTTCCACTCAGATGTGTTTTTTTTTTTTTTTGTTTGTTTGTGGAAAGTAGTCCTTGACCTATTTAGAGGCTTGCTAAGATCACACATGTTTTAGGTAAGGCAAATCATATTCTCCAGTCGGCTGTCAGTAACTCCCCTCATCAGGGAACACGTGCACTCGCACACGCTCTCCCACTCACGCACACTCGCACACTCGCACACTCTCTCCCGCACTCGCACACTCTGTCCCACTCACGCACACACACACACACACACACACAACACACACACGCTCTCCTGCACTCGCACACTCTCTCCCACTCACGCACACTCGCACACTCTCTCACTCTCTCGCACACACTCACACACACTCTCTTCGGCACTCGCACACTCTCTCCCACACTCACACACACACCACCACACACACACACACACACACACTCTCTCTCTCCGATCCGTGTGAGCTCTGTTGGTGGAGGGTGTGTTGCGTGTGAGCGTGTGAGAGAGGGCATGAACGTGGGTGCGAGAGGGTGAGTTCGTGTGAGCGTGGTGAGACGCTCGTCCCTTCGCACACTCTCTCCCACACGCACACACACACACACACACTCTCTCCACACCACGCACAACTGCGTAAGCGTGTGCGATGGTGAGTTCGTTTGTGACGTGTGGAGAGAGGGCGTGACGCGTGTGAGAGGGGGACAGGGTGACTCTGTCCCGTGTGTGTAGAGGGTGAGTGCGTCACACAGAGCCCCACTCCCGCACACACACACACACACACACACTCTCTCCCGCACTCGCACACTCTCTCCCACTCACACACACACACACACACACTCACGGTGCAGTCGTGTGTGCGGGACTCCCACACACCACACACACACACACTCACACTCGCACTCACACACACTCACACACACACACACACTCGCACACTCTCTCCCGCACTCGCACACGCTCTCCCACTCACGCACACTCGCACACTCTGTCCTGCACTCGCGCACTCTCTCACACACACACACACACACACACTCTCTCCCGCACTCGCACACTCTCTCCCACTCACGCACACACTCGCACACTCTCTCCCGCACACACACACACACTCACACTCTCTCCCACACTCACACACACACACTCTCTCCCGCACACACACACACACACACACACTCTCTCCCGCACTCGCACACGCTCTCCCACTCACGCACACACACACACTCTCTCCCGCACTCGCACACGCTCTCCCACATCGCTCACACACACACACACACTGCACACACACACACACACACTCTCTCCTCTTCTCCAGCGTTGTGTATGAGACTCCGCACGTCGCACACTCTCCTCCCCGCAGACTCACACAGCAACACCAACACTCACGTTGAGCCCGCACACTCTCTCCCACTCACGCACACACACACACACACACACTCTCTCCTCCCGCACTCGCACACTCTCTCCCACTCTCGCACACACACACACAGAGAGCGTTAGCGTGGCCCCTCATCACACCAACACACACACAGGTGTGACAGGGTGAGTGCGTGTGATGTGTGTTTGTGTGAGAGAGCTCGTTGAGCCAATGAGACACGACTCGTCTGAGTGAACGTGTGAAGAGGTGGTGTGTGTGTGTTGCGAGTGCGTAGAGAGGGTGAGCGTGTGCGAGAGGGCGTGTGTGTGAAGTGTGTAGGCACACAACACGAGAGTGGTGAGTGCGTGTGTGTGTGAGCGTGTGAGCCACTGCTCTCCGCCTCACACACACACACACACACACTCTCTCCTGCACTCGCACACTCTCTCCCGCACTCACACACGCACACTCTCTCCCGCTCTCGCACACGCTCTCCCGCTCACACACACACACACGCTCTCCCGCTCGCTCACACACGCGCTCTCCCGCTCACTCACACACACACGCTCTCCCGCTCACTCACACACACACGCTCTCCCGCTCACTCACACACACACGCTCACCCTCAGAGTGCTCTCCATGCTCATACACCGCGCACTTGCCGCCACTCCCCGCTCAGCGTTCTCGCCCTCACACCACACTGTCCTCCCGCTCCACTCACACCCAGAGCTCTCCCCCTGTAGACGCTCACACACCCACGCCGCTTCTCTCCCGCTCACCGCTCACACAATCACACCTTCACCGTGCACTCAGAAACACACACCCGCTCACTCACACACACGTTTTCTCACTCACACACACACACACGCTCTCCCCCTCACTCTCTCCCGCTCTCCAGCTCATACACGCTCTCCCACTCACACACGCACTCGCTCTCCCGCTCACTCACACACACGCTCTCCTGCTCACTCACACACACACACACGCTCTCCCCCTCACTCTCTCCCGCTCTCCAGCTAATACACGCTCTCACACTCACACACGCGCTCTCCCACTCGCACACACACACTCGCTCTCCCGCTCGCACACACACACGCGCTCTCTCCTCTCACACACGCAATCACACACTCACTCCTCACACAAACTCACTGTCACGCACACACACACACACACATCTCTCCCCGCGTTTCAGCACACGTTTTTCGATCAGGGCACACACACCACACTGTAGCACTGTGGTTCACGCTGTGTGAGAGTACCGCCACACCACACACACACACACACCTGTCGACACTCTCACCCGCCGCACTCGCACACGCTCTCCCACTCACGCACACACACACACACACACACTCTCTCCCGCACTCGCACACACACACACACTCACTCCCGCCTGTGTGAGCGCCTCACATTAGATTTTCAGTGACTGTGTCGCACCTCTCTCCCACTCACACACACACACACACACTCTCTCCACGCACAGGTCGATCGACGTGCAATACACACTCCACTCGTGTGCTCCCGGCACTGCACAATCACACGCTCTCCCGCACTCGCACACACACACACACTCACGCACACACACACACACTCTCTCCCGCACTCACGCACACACATACACACACACTCTCTCGCACTCTCTAGGTGCTCCGAGCGTCTGCGTGCACAAACATACACAGGGCGTGAGCCACAACTCTAGCCATGTGTGCTGTCCCACGCACGGACACACGCTCTGAGGAGCGGTCGTGCGAGACCACTCATGTGACCACACAAACTCGTGTTTCGGGAGCACTCGAACCCGAATGTGGTTGTCCTGTGTACCCTCACGCACACCGCTATCTCACACACTCACACACCCTCTCCCCCGCACTCGCACACGCTCTCTCACTCACTCACACACACACACACACTCCTGTGTGAGACAACTGAACGTCACACTCACGCTCCCACTCGCACACACACACACACACTCGCCACACGCACTCACACACACTCACGCACACACACACACACTCTCTCCCGCACTCGCACACGCTCACCACAACACTCCCTCACCACTCACGCACACACACACACTCTCTCCACACACACACGCACACACTCTCTCCCACACACTCTCTCTAACCCAACATCAGCACACCACATCTCCGTCGACACTTCAGGGTGACAACACTCACCGCACCACTCGCACGTCACACAACACGCCGAGGAGTCACACAACACACTCTCTCCGCTCCTCCCGCACTGCGCACACACACTCTTCCCGCACACTCTCTCCCACACTGCACACACACTCCCACTCACTCTCTCCACGCACTCGCACACTCTCTCCCACTCACGCACACTCACCACACACACACACACACACTCTCACACTCACACACACTCTCCCGCACTCACACAGACAGACCGTGTGGTTTTAATGTGTGCGAGAGGGGCGTGAGTGTGCTTGTGTGTGCGAGAGGGAGTATGAGAGCCACTCGCCACACTCGCACACACACACACACACACCCTCTCTCTCCTCGTCGAGTCAGTGTGTGAGGGAGGGCACACACACACACAAAGACAGTGGTGCGTCCCACGCTCTCCGTGATTCCGTGTCAACGTTGCAGGTCTCTCTCTGTGTCTGACACGTGGTGCACACGTGTGCACACTCCTACACGCGCTTTGTTGTGCGAACACTCACACACACGCTCTCCTGCTCACTCACACACACACGCACACACACACACACACACACACGCTTGTGCACTCGCACAGCTCCTCTCCTGACACCACGCTAAAGTGGTGTGGGTGCGTCATGATTAGGGTAGGGGGCTCCACTCATAACGCTCTCCCACGTGGTCACACGGGCGTCTCGCACTCACACACTCGCTCTCCCACTCACTTCTCAAGCACTCCACACACACACACACACACACACACGCTCTCACACACACACACACACACACACTCTCTCCCGCACTCGCTCCCGCTCTCCAGCTCACACACACATCGAGTCTCCCTGCTCAACGCACCCACGAGAGTCCACGCTCCACACACACACAGCCCGTCTCCCCGCTGTCACACACGCACGTTCATCCCTCGCTCACACATGTGCACTCCTGTGCACACACACACACACTCTCCCACACTCGCACACGCTCTCCCACTCACACACACACACACACACTCTCCCCCTCACTCTCTCCTGCTCTCCCACTCACACACTCCTCCGCGACGTCACGCACACACACACACACAGAGACAGAGCGGGCGAGAGGGCTGAGATAGGACCGTGACAACGGGAAAGCAGGTCGCTCTCTCCGCTAGCTCATACACGCGCTCTCCCGCTCGCTCACACACACACGCTCTCCTGCTCACTCACACACACACGCTCTCCCGCTCACTCACACACACGCTTTCTCCCGCTCGCTCACACACACACGCTCTCCCCCTCACTCTCTCCCGCTCTCCAGCTCATACACGCTCTCCCACTCACACACGCACTCTCCCGCTCGCACACACACACTCGCTCTCCCACTCACTCACACACACGCTCTCCTGCTCACTCACACACACACACACACGCTCTCCCACTCACACACACACACACGCTCTCCCCCTCACTCTCTCCCGCTCTCCAGCTCATACACGCTCTCGCTCTCACACTCACACACACACTCTCCCACTCGCACACACACACTCGCTCTCCCGCTCACACACACACACACGCGCTCTCCCTCTCTCACACACGCGCTCTCCTGCACAAACACTAACAGACAAGTGCACACACATCATGTACACACACATGTGTTATCTATTTAATAAATATCCAGGATCTCCTTTGGTTTCTCATTTGCTGTGTGCATATGCAGTCATGTTGTTGAAATGAAGAGTCCATTCTAGTATAACGGCAGCGTTTCCACACACAGGGAATGGGACGGCTGAAACCAGGTCACCTGGTGCATCGACTAAGAGCAAGGAGTTCATTCCTGCAGTATAATGTGAATGTGGTGTGCCTGTATAATATTAACAGGCTGTGACGGAAATATAATTAGTTCTGGTTGGAAATCTGCTGCTGCTGCAATCGTTTACCTTCCAGGTCAATACGTTCCTGCAACAGAGTCTCGCCTTCATCAAGGCTGACCGACTTCCCGACTCTGGAAATGAACTGTCGGGCCAGTCTGTCTCAAGACTTTCCCTTTCGCTATTTTGAGCCCTTGCAGGTCAGAAGGGAGATTTCCAACCAGAACTCATTATATTTCCGTCACACAGGCACTGCTGTTGTATAGCCAGCATTGCTGAAAGTCTTGTTTAGTATTACACTGTCACCCCCTCAGCTCCACTCAGTTGAGAAAACACATTTATTAAAGCTAATACAGACACAGCCTGCTCCCCGACACACTTACCTGAGTGTTACCTCCTGCCGCTACACATTACACAAGTGAAGTCAGGAAGCAACATATAGCTGATTCTTTTCCTTTGTTTTCTTTGAGGGTGTTTGGTTAGCTGCATTGTCTGTGTAGTGGTAAGCTGATTTTAAAGATTTTAAAGGCTCGGTTGTTAGTTACTAGTTTTGTAACATTTTGTTTTAGTTTCCCTTTTAGAAAAAAAAGCAAATGGTATGAAGTCTTTGATAAATCTGACCCCATATATTTAACAATGTCCAAGCATTACCCAATGTCATTTCAAGTCAGTGGAAAAAGTGAGAACATCACTGTCTGTGGGAAGAGAGCTGAGGGAGACATCAGGCCTGTCTAATCCTCAGGCTTAGCTAATCTTCTGTTCCAGACCGAGGGCATCAGGGTGCAGGGCTCTGACTCCCAGGAATCGGCATTGATCTCTACGTGCTGATGAGCCGATCCCCTCCGTGTGCAGGGCTCTGACTCCCAGGAATCGGCATTGATCTCTACGTGCTGATGAGCCCACCCCCTCCGTGTGCAGGGCTCTGACTCCCAGGAATCGGCATTGATCTCTACGTGCTGATGAGCCGAGCCCACCCCCTCCGTGTGCAGGGCTCTGACTCCCAGGAATCGGCATTGATCTCTACGTGCTGATGAGCCCACCCCCCTCCGTGTGCAGGGCTCTGACTCCCAGGAATCGGCATTGATCTCTACGTGCTGATGAGCCGACCCCCTCCGTGTGCAGGGCTCTGACTCCCAGGAATCGGCATTGATCTCTACGTGCTGATGAGCCCACCCCCTCCGTGTGCAGGGCTCTGACTCCCAGGAATCGGCATTGATCTCTACGTGCTGATGAGCCCACCCCCCTCCGTGTGCAGGGCTCTGACTCCCAGGAATCGGCATTGATCTCTACGTGCTGATGAGCCCACCCCCTCCGTTTGCAGGGCTCTGACTCCCAGGAATCGGCATTGATCTCTACGTGCTGATGAGCCCACCCCCTCCGTGTGCAGGGCTCTGACTCCCAGGAATCGGCAGTGATCTCTACGTGCTGATGAGCCCACCCCCTCCGTGTGCAGGGCTCTGACTCCCAGGAATCAGCATTGATCTCTACGTGCTGATGAGCCCACCCCCCTCCGTGTGCAGGGCTCTGACTCCCAGGAATCAGCAGTGATCTCTACGTGCTGATGAGCCCACCCCCCTCCGTGTGCAGGGCTCTGACTCCCAGGAATCAGCAGTGATCTCTACGTGCTGATGAGCCCACCCCCTCCGTGTGCAGGGCTCTGACTCCCAGGAATCGGCATTGATCTCTACGTGCTGATGAGCCCACCCCCTCCGTGTGCAGGGCTCTGACTCCCAGGAATCGGCATTGATCTCTACGTGCTGATGAGCCCACCCCCACCCCCTCCGATCTCTACGTGCTGATGAGCCGATCCCATCAGTGCAGGGCTCTGACTCCCAGGAATCAGCATTGATCTCTACGTGCTGATGAGACCCCCTCCGTGTGCAGGGCCTGACTCCCCAGCTGATCTCTACGTGTGTGCACCCCCCTCCGTGTGCAGGGCTCTGACTCCCAGGAATCTACAGAGCCTCCAGGGGGGAAATGCAGCCCAGTGGACACATCCGAACCAACCTGCTTTCCCAAATGTTACTCTGCAGAGTGGGCAGCAGTCATTATCGACACTAAAGTGTAAGTCCCATAGTGAAGTCACAAGGGAGCAGCACAGTATAAATCTAACCTCCCAAGCATTATTTGTTGTGATTATCTCCAGTGAGGTGTTCCGTTAAAGGTTAAAAGGACTGAGCTTATTTCAATTCTTAAAGGTGCTCATAAAATCATGCTACAAATGCAAATTGTTTAGTGGCTCCAGGATAAAATGCTGGCAAAACTACATTTATAAAAATGAGTTCCTGTGTTGAATGGTGGAGATGTATCAATGAACCCGCAAGAAGCAGCTTGGATGTGTTCTTTCTGGAGGATGGAAGACCATGCCACCCAAGTGCTGGAGAGTGACTCGGCCCTGGTCTAGGCGGAAGTGTGATGATGACTCATCAGTATTCATGAGTTTCAGTCCTTGGCCTGGAGCAATATACCAACAAAATAAATAGAATGTGCAAATGTCAATGTGAATTCTGCAATGTTGAAACTCCTGCAGCAGAAGGAAGAAAAGGTAAGCATTTATGAGCAGTGCTCCATGCTTGCCTACATCCACCAACAGAATCCTGCGTGATTGTGTAAGACAGTGTAAGAGGCAGCTACAAAACTTCCTGATGAACTCTATAACAAGAGTGGAGCTGTCATTGCCCTGTACACAGCTCTGCAGTATTGGAGTGGAGCTGTCATTCCTAGCCCTGTAGACAGCTCTGCAGTATTGGAGTGGTGCTGTCATTCCTAGCCCTGTACACAGCTCTGCAGTATTGGAGTGGAGCTGTCATTCCTAGCCCTGTACACAGCTCTGCAGTATTGGAGTGGAGCTGTCATTCCTAGCCCTGTACACAGCTCTGCAGTATTGGAGTGGTGCTGTCATTCCTAGCCCTGTACACAGCTCTGCAGTATTGGAGTGGTGCTGTCATTTCTAGCCCTGTACACAGCTCTGCAGTATTGGAGTGGAGCTGTCATTCCTAGCCCTGTACACAGCTCTGCAGTATTGGAGTGGTGCTGTCATTCCTAGCCCTGTACACAGCTCTGCAGTATTGGAGTGGTGCTGTCATTCCTAGCCCTGTACACAGCTCTGCAGTATTGGAGTGGTGCTGTCATTCCTAGCCCTGTACACAGCTCTGCAGTATTGGAGTGGAGCTGTCATTCCTAGCCCTGTACACAGCTCTGCAGTATTGGAGTGGTGCTGTCATTCCTAGCCCTGTACACAGCTCTGCAGTATTGGAGTGGTGCTGTCATTCCTAGCCCTGTACACAGCTCTGCAGTATTGGAGTGGTGCTGTCATTCCTAGCCCTGTACACAGCTCTGCAGTATTGGAGTGGTGCTGTCATTCCTAGCCCTGTACACAGCTCTGCAGTATTGGAGTGGTGCTGTCATTCCTAGCCCTGTAGACAGCTCTGCAGTATTGAAATAATCTCTTTATACAAATATATCTCTCAGACTGTCTGTCTAGTCAAGAAAAAAATAATTTTCATTGTTTTCATGGATTATTGTTCCTGGCTGTGCAGTGAATGATTCACCCTGACTGTATTATATATTAAACAAAAATTACACAGTACAATGTTGCACGTTTCGAAAAGTACTTCTAATTTAATAAGAAATGTAATATAGTATAAGCAGGACATAAGGCAAGCAACAGAATATAACAAAAACATTGTGGCCACCACTTAAATATATATATGTGTGTGTGTGTTTACTTTAATTTCTTCACAGCTGAAGAAGGGCTTTTGTCCGGAACACCGTGAAATAAATGATTTCTGAATCATTTAAACCTTTTGTGCACATACAAAAAGATACCTCTGTTTGTAATCTAAGCTGGAAACCGTCTATCATTTCCATCGTGCTGTGGGTGTATTCAAAGTATCTGTGTGTAGGTGGGAGGAAAGGCAATAAATAGGTTTGGCTCGGTGCCTGGATTGTCTTTGTGTGCCTTTTTGTTTCCAATGTGTAAGAGGTGTAATAAAAGCCCTTCCCCTTTCATCCAACCTGTTGTCATGATGATCCCCCTAAACTCCTGGCAGTTTGGAAGAGTTATTCATCAATATAAAAATATCAAGGTTTCCAGGCCATGCCCTTCAGCACAGGTTGCATGTTTTGTTGCAACATTGCAGGGAGCACAGATACCCCTCCCTGGGGCCCTCATTCACAACAGGGGAGTGGTGTGGAAACACAAGGAGGGTTCCCTGGAGCCCGGGTTCATCATCTTCATGCCAATCCCAGACCACAGTGTCTGATTGATCTCTCTTCAAGGGATACTGGAGCCCAGGTTCATCTTCATCCCAATCCCAGACCACAGTGTCTAATTGATCTCTCTTCAAGGGATACTGGAGCCCAGGTTCATCCCAATCCCAGACCACAGTGTCTGATTGATCTCTCTTCAAGGGATACTGGAGCCCAGGTTCATCATCTTCATCCCAATCCCAGACCACAGTGTCTGATTGATCTCTCTTCAAGGGATACTGGAGCCCAGGTTCATCCCAATCCCAGACCACAGTGTCTGATTGATCTCTCTTCAAGGGATACTGGAGCCCAGGTTCATCCCAATCCCAGACCACAGTGTCTGATTGATCTCTCTTCAAGGGATACTGGAGCCCAGGTTCATCATCTTCATCCCAATCCCAGACCACAGTGTCTGATTGATCTCTCTTCAAGGGATACTGGAGCCCAGGTTCATCTTCATCCCAATCCCAGACCACAGTGTCTGATTGATCTCTCTTCAAGGGATACTGGAGCCCAGGTTCATCCCAATCCCAGACCACAGTGTCTGATTGATCTCTCTTCAAGGGATACTGGAGCCCAGGTTCATCATCTTCATCCCAATCCCAGACCACAGTGTCTGATTGATCTCTCTTCAAGGGATACTGGAGCCCAGGTTCATCTTCATCCCAATCCCAGACCACAGTGTCTGATTGATCTCTCTTCAAGGGATACTGGAGCCCAGGTTCATCCCAATCCCAGACCACAGTGTCTGATTGATCTCTCTTCAAGGGATACTGGAGCCCAGGTTCATCATCTTCATCCCAATCCCAGACCACAGTGTCTGATTGATCTCTCTTCAAGGGATACTGGAGCCCAGGTTCATCCCAATCCCAGACCACAGTGTCTGATTGATCTCTCTTCAAGGGATACTGGAGCCCAGGTTCATCCCAATCCCAGACCACAGTGTCTGATTGATCTCTCTTCAAGGGATACTGGAGCCCAGGTTCATCATCTTCATCCCAATCCCAGACCACAGTGTCTGATTGATCTCTCTTCAAGGGATACTGGAGCCCAGGTTCATCATCTTCATCCCAATCCCAGACCACAGTGTCTGATTGATCTCTCTTCAAGGGATACTGGAGCCCAGGTTCATCATCTTCATCCCAATCCCAGACCACAGTGTCTGATTGATCTCTCTTCAAGGGATACTGGAGCCCAGGTTCATCATCTTCATCCCAATCCCAGACCACAGTGTCTGATTGATCTCTCTTCAAGGGATACTGGAGCCCAGGTTCATCCCAATCCCAGACCACAGTGTCTGATTGATCTCTCTTCAAGGGATACTGGAGCCCAGGTTCATCATCTTCATCCCAATCCCAGACCACAGTGTCTGATTGATCTCTCTTCAAGGGATACTGGAGCCCAGGTTCATCCCAATCCCAGACCACAGTGTCTGATTGATCTCTCTTCAAGGGATACTGGAGCCCAGGTTCATCATCTTCATCCCAATCCCAGACCACAGTGTCTGATTGATCTCTCTTCAAGGGATACTGGAGCCCAGGTTCATCCCAATCCCAGACCACAGTGTCTGATTGATCTCTCTTCAAGGGATACTGGAGCCCAGGTTCATCCCAATCCCAGACCACAGTGTCTGATTGATCTCTCTTCAAGGGATACTGGAGCCCAGGTTCATCATCTTCATCCCAATCCCAGACCACATTGTCTGATTGATCTCTCTTCAAGGGATGCATAGTACCTGGTGCCTGGTTTCATGTCTAACTTGTCATTTTATTACTTTTTCTCTGCTGCTGCTTTTCATTTTCCACGCAACCTTCATTGCTTTCCTGTAACTTTTGAACCGGTTCTTTGGGTTCAGAATGCAAACCCTCCCCCTCCACTGTGCTCAGCGTGTTTGGGGATTGTTATGAGGTGCTATCTGTGTCCCGTAATGCAGGCTGAGGTGCATAATAAATTCTGCACGTGACAGGAGGAGGGAACCGAGTCAAATTCATTGTCTGAATTGATTATTTCTAAAAATGGTCTGACAGATAATTTTATCCAATGCGTTTCCTGCTTCTGCCACATAAATTTAATCTGTGAATTTCACTGCATTTCCATTCAGCACCTGCAAGCCTGCATCTGCACTTTCGACTCTTAAACAGAGAAGCACGGCGCCAGCTTGGAACTTGGTTTCAGGAGACAAGGTTTCAGGCCACTGCACGGCACACCAGGGGAGACTTGGGGTTTGATAGAGCAAAGTAGCCTCAAACTAGGTCTCCTGGAACCAGGTTTCAAGCCGCTGTTCCTGAAAAAGTGGCTTTGTGTTCCCTCAGCTGAAGATTTAGCAAGAGTGTTAAACCATGATGTTCATATGAGTGAAGCTGGGGTGTGTGGAGGGGGGGAACCACGATGTTCATCTGAGTGAAGGAGGGGGTGATGACACGCTATTGTCACACTGCTTCTGCCTGGTGGGTCAGACAAAGACTACAAACGTGTTCAAATTCACATAATCGTCATCTAGCACCCCCACCCCTGCCTCTGCGCAGGGTTGCTGGGTGCAGTGGTTCAGTTCTTCTCCCTGTCTGGGTGTGTTTTGCAGGGTTGCTGGGTGCAGTGGTTCAGTTCTTCTCCCTGTCTGGGTGTGTTTTGCAGGGTTGCTGGGTGCAGTGGTTCAGTTCTTCTCCCTGTCTGGGTGTGTTTTGCAGGGTTGCTGGGTGCAGTGGTTCAGTTCTTCTCCCTGTCTGGGTGTCTTTTGCAGGGTTGCTGGGTGCAGTGGTTCAGTTCTTCTCCCTGTCTGGGTGTCTTTTGCAGGGTTGCTGGGTGCAGTGGTTCAGTTCTTCTCCCTGTCTGGGTGTGTTTTGCAGGGTTGCTGGGTGCAGTGGTTCAGTTCTTCTCCCTGTCTGGGTGTGTTTTGCAGGGTTGCTGGGTGCAGTGGTTCAGTTCTTCTCCCTGTCTGGGTGTCTTTTGCAGGGTTGCTGGGTGCAGTGGTTCAGTTCTTCTCCCTGTCTGGGTGTGTTTTGCAGGGTTGCTGGGTGCAGTGGTTCAGTTCTTCTCCCTGTCTGGGTGTGTTTTGCAGGGTTGCTGGGTGCAGTGGTTCAGTTCTTCTCCCTGTCTGGGTGTGTTTTGCAGGGTTGCTGGGTGCAGTGGTTCAGTTCTTCTCCCTGTGTGGGTGTGTTTTGCAGGGTTGCAGCGTGCAGTGGTTCAGTTCTTCTCCCTGTCTGGGTGTGTTTTGCAGGGTTGCAGCGTGCAGTGGTTCAGTTCTTCTCCCTGTGTGGGTGTGTTTTGCAGGGTTGCAGCGTGCAGTGGTTCAGTTCTTCTCCCTGTCTGGGTGTGTTTTGCAGGGTTGCTGGGTACAGTGGTTCAGTTCTTCTCCCTGTTTGGGTGTGTTTTGCAGGGTTGCTGGGTGCAGTGGTTCAGCTCTTCACTGTGTCCTGTTCACCTCCTTGTCTGTGTGTGTTTTGCAGGGTTGCTGGGGGCCCAGCGGTTCAGCAGCTCTGCCCTGAACTACAGCACGCTGTTACTGGAAGACAAGACTGGCATCCTGTATGTTGGAGCGAGGGGGACTTTGTTTGCTCTCAACACCAGCAACATTGCAGATGGCTCCACCAGGACTGTGAGTACATTGTGATAGAACGGGGCTGTGGTATAACCGCAGTAAATACAGTTAGACAGGGCATCAGGAGAGGTTCTGGTGGAAGGAATGGGAAAGGTATTTCCAGACTCTCTTCTGTAGAATCAAGCAGTCCACATTACCCACAGTTTTAAAACTTGGAGTACTGCAAAGTCTTTTATAAGACAACCTCTTCTCCTCTTCAGAATAGTGCCAAGGGATCTGAAGTGTCATTAATGCCCACTTCGTATGCAGGACCTTGATTTAAAATCACTCATTCCTGCAGCAAACTCTTACTGCAAAAGATGAATTATTCTTAATTCTTCCTTTGTTTCTCTTCATTGTTTTTTAATTTGCAGATTCATTGGGAAGCACCAGCTGATAAAAAGAAAGACTGTCACGCCAAAGGCAGGAATAATAAGGTTGCTATTTCATGTTAACAGTTCATTGAGTTTTATTAACCTGCTGTATTAACCAGGGCTTGATCACACGGCTATGTAGACATTTCATCTTCTACTGTAATATGTTTTAGTTGCATCTTTCTGTCCTGACAGTTTTACTGTATAACAGCAAGACCACCTTTAGAAAAGGACTGCATGTCGACAAACCCTGCTTTTAAACATCGGTTCCAAGCTGGTCTCGTACTTCAATTAGGCAGTTTCTGTGAGATGAAAAAATGCTTTCAACTTGACAAAGTGTGTGATGAAGTGGGCTCAGGAAATTCTTGGTTGCTGCTTTTCTTTCAGTGTTTAATAGGCTCAGTTTAAAGCTGGTGCTCTTATATTCCCTTTCCCTGCAGGCTGACTTGGTTCTCATGCCTTTTTCCTTTGCTTGTAATTGTGTTCTTTTCAAAATGAATTCTTGGCTGAGTAGCTCAGCTGAGATGCAAGTTCATCTGAAACCAAGTGGCTTGCCACTGTATGCGTTGTACTTTTAATTCAGCCTCTGATCTTGGATTTGAATCCAGGATTTTGTGGATCTTTAGTCCTTTTGGCCATTTTGTCAAAACGGCCGTTTTCAAGGCAGATGTTAAATAATTGTGATAGAACTGTGCTTTGCGAATCCAACACACAGCTCTCCAGTAAGACTGTCTAATCCCCTGCTTCTCTCATTTGTTACAGACAGAGTGCTTTAACCACATCAGATTCCTGCAGAGGTTCAACGAGACTCATCTCTACACCTGTGGGACCCATGCCTTCCACCCGCTCTGTGCTTATATTGTAGGCCTGCTTTTGTGCTGTTTTGTGTGTAGCTTCCACTTAAAACAAACAGTTATAAGTTTGTGATGTCAAAGTGAATGTCATTTGAAATTCGTTCCTACACTCTGACAATATTATGCCTTTTATGTAAATTTTACATAATGAAAATGTCATGCAACATTTAATTATACACCCACATTATCAGACATCTACTGTATACAAAAAACAAGGTCTAGCTAATAATGCCAAGTTTAATTGCTGAGCGCATTTATCGTGCATTTAACTTGATGGAATATGAGAGTTGGAAGGATTCTTCTCAAGAATAAACAGACCCCGTTGTTTCAGGACACAGAGCAGTTCCGTCTGTCTTCTGGCTTCGAGGAGGGGTCAGAGAAGTGCCCCTACGACCCGGCTAAAGGGTACACCGGACTCCTAGTAGGTATGGCACATCCCCAGCAGACCGGCCACACTTTCTGTCTGTCTCTCTCGATTTCTTCATGGACACACTTTTCAGTTAGTCCCTAACACTCCTCCCAGTACACACCTGGGTTTCATTATACTGTTTTACAATTTTATACTCCTCCCAGTACACACCTGGGTTTCGTTAGACTGTTTTACAATTTTATACTCCTCCCAGTACACACCTGGGTTTCATTATACTGTTTTACAATTTTATACTCCTCCCAGTACACACCTGGGTTTCGTTGGACCATTTTACAATCTTATACCCCTCCCAGTACACACCTGGGTTTCGTTAGACCGTTTTACAATCTTCTACCCCTCCCAGTACACACCTGGGTTTCGTTAGACCGTTTTACAATCTTCTACCCCTCCCAGTACACACCTGGGTTTCGTTAGACCGTTTTACAATCTTGTACCCCTCCCAGTACACACCTGGGTTTCGTTAGACCGTTTTACAATCTTGTACCCCTCCCAGTACACACCTGGGTTTCGTTAGACCGTTTTACAATCTTCTACCCCTCCCAGTACACACCTGGGTTTCGTTAGACCGTTTTACAATCTTCTACCCCTCCCAGTACACACCTGGGTTTCGTTAGACCGTTTTACAATCTTGTACCCCTCCCAGTACACACCTGGGTTTCGTTAGACCGTTTTACAATCTTCTACCCCTCCCAGTACACACCTGGGTTTCGTTAGACCGTTTTACAATCTTCTACCCCTCCCAGTACACACCTGGGTTTCGTTAGACCGTTTTACAATCTTGTACCCCTCCCAGTACACACCTGGGTTTCGTTAGACCGTTTTACAATCTTCTACCCCTCCCAGTACACACCTGGGTTTCGTTAGACCGTTTTACAATCTTGTACCCCTCCCAGTACACACCTGGGTTTCGTTAGACCGTTTTACAATCTTCTACCCCTCCCAGTACACACCTGGGTTTCGTTAGACCGTTTTACAATCTTCTACCCCTCCCAGTACACACCTGGGTTTCGTTAGACCGTTTTACAATCTTCTACCCCTCCCAGTACACACCTGGGTTTCGTTAGACCGTTTTACAATCTTCTACCCCTCCCAGTACACACCTGGATTTCGTTAGACCGTTTTACAATCTTCTACCCCTCCCAGTACACACCTGGGTTTCGTTAGACCGTTTTACAATCTTCTACCCCTCCCAGTACACACCTGGGTTTCGTTAGACCGTTTTACAATCTTCTACCCCTCCCAGTACACACCTGGGTTTCGTTAGACCGTTTTACAATCTTCTACCCCTCCCAGTACACACCTGGGTTTCGTTAGACCGTTTTACAATCTTCTACCCCTCCCAGTACACACCTGGGTTTCGTTAGACCGTTTTACAATCTTCTACCCCTCCCAGTACACACCTGGGTTTCGTTAGACCGTTTTACAATCTTGTACCCCTCCCAGTACACACCTGGGTTTCGTTAGACCGTTTTACAATCTTGTACCCCTCCCAGTACACACCTGGGTTTCGTTAGACCGTTTTACAATCTTCTACCCCTCCCAGTACACACCTGGGTTTCGTTAGACCGTTTTACAATCTTCTACCCCTCCCAGTACACACCTGGGTTTCGTTAGACCGTTTTACAATCTTCTACCCCTCCCAGTACACACCTGGGTTTCGTTAGACCGTTTTACAATCTTCTACCCCCCCCAGTACACACCTGGGTTTCGTTAGACCGTTTTACAATCTTCTACCCCTCCCAGTACACACCTGGGTTTCGTTAGACCGTTTTACAATCTTCTACCCCTCCCAGTACACACCTGGGTTTCGTTAGACCGTTTTACAATCTTCTACCCCTCCCAGTACACACCTGGGTTTCGTTAGACCGTTTTACAATCTTCTACCCCTCCCAGTACACACCTGGGTTTCGTTAGACCGTTTTACAATCTTATACTCCTCCCAGTACACACCTGGGTTTCGTTAGACCGTTTTACAATCTTATACTCCTCCCAGTACACACCTGGGTTTCGCTAGACTGTTTTACAATCTTGTGCCCACCCATTTCTGGTTAAAGCATGAATAAATAAAATGAAACAAAACTTCTTACAAGCAGCCTGTACAGGAGTTAGGATTGGACCAGAGCTTTTTATAAGACCGTATTATATCAGAAAGAGGGTGTTGCGTGATCTCAGTGAATGCCATCTCTCCACAGACGGTGAGATGTACACGGCGACACAGTACGAGTTCCGCAGTGTGCCAGACATCCGCCGTAACATCCCGCAGCCAATGCTGAAGACCGAGGAAACGCCCACACGCTGGCTCGACGGTGGGCATCGCTGGCATTGCATTTGCACAGGGGGGCCAACCCTGCTCCTGGAGAGCGGCAGGGACTTCTTTTCATCCCCAGTTCTCGATTACTTCATTGAACCAATTATTGTCTTAATTGGTCAACATAAAAAAAAAAAATCCAGGTCTTTAGCCATTGATGATTCAAAGATATACAGAAAAGCTGCAGGGTTGTGGCTGTCCAGGCCCAGGTTTGGCCACCCCTGCACTTGCCCGTCACTGCACCTTTTCATTCTTTGAGATCCTGCACACTGAGAATTCTTTCCCAGTGGCTGCCTGGATGAGTAGCCCGCTTGCTGGAAGATTACACTGTTAAGAGTCATGTGTTTGCTAAAGGACTGTGTGTCTGGGTTCTGTGTTGTCTAGAGGCGAACTTCGTGGGCTCTGCGATGTTGAGAGAGAGTGTTGACAGCTCCATTGGAGACGATGATAAGGTCTACTTCTTCTTCACTGAGAAGAGTGATGAGGAAAGCTCCTACTTCAGCCAGTCCAAAGTGGCCAGGGTGGCTCGTGTGTGCAGAGTAAGTATAGTGAGCAGGGCTGTCTCGGAGCAGGACGGACGCTGGAGTCTCAAGTGTGTAGAGTAAGTATAGTGAGCAGGGCTGTCTCGGAGCAGGACGGACGCTGGAGTCTCAAGTGTGTAGAGTAAGTATAGTGAGCAGGGCTGTCTCGGAGCAGGACGGACGCTGGAGTCTCAAGTGTGTAGAGTAAGTATAGTGAGCAGGGCTGTCTCGGAGCAGGACGGACGCTGGAGTCTCAAGTGTGTAGAGTAAGTATAGTGAGCAGGGCTGTCTCGGAGCAGGACGGACGCTGGAGTCTCAAGTGTGTAGAGTAAGTATAGTGAGCAGGGCTGTCTTGGAGCAGGACGGACGCTGGAGTCTCAAGTGTGTAGAGTAAGTATAGTGAGCAGGGCTGTCTCGGAGCAGGACGGACGCTGGAGTCTCAAGTGTGTAGAGTAAGTATAGTGAGCAGGGCTGTCTCGGAGCAGGACGGACGCTGGAGTCTCAAGTGTGTAGAGTAAGTATAGTGAGCAGGGCTGTCTCGGAGCAGGACGGACGCTGGAGTCTCAAGTGTGTAGAGTAAGTATAGTGAGCAGGGCTGTCTCTGAGCAGGACGGACGCTGGAGTCTCAAGTGTGTAGAGTAAGTATAGTGAGCAGGGCTGTCTCGGAGCAGGACGGACTCTGGAGTCTCAAGTGTGTAAGAACATAAGAACATAAGAAAGTTTACAAACGAGAGGAGGCCATTTGGCCCATCTTGCTCGTTTGGTTGTTAGTAGCTTATTGATCCCAAAATCTCATCAAGCAGCTTCTTGAAGGATTCCAGGGTGTCAGCTTCAACAACATTACTGGGGAGTTGATTCCAGACCCTCACAATTCTCTGTGTAAAAAAGTGTCTCCTATTTTCTGTTCTGAATGCCCCTTTTTCTAAACTCCATTTGTGACCCCTGGTCCTTGTTTCTTTTTTCAGGCTGAAAAAGTCCCTTGGGTCGACACTGTCAATACCTTTTAGAATTTTGAATGCTTGAATTAGGTCGCCACGTAGTCTTCTTTGTTCAAGACTGAACAGATTCAATTCTTTTAGCCTGTCTGCATATGACATGCCTTTTAAGCCCGGAATAATTCTGGTCGTGTAGAGTAAGTATAGTGAGCAGGGCTGTCTCGGAGCAGGACGGACTCTGGAGTCTCAAGTGTGTAGAGTAAGTATAGTGAGCAGGATGGACGCTGGAGTCCCAGTGCTGGCATGTCAAAGCATACTGTCTCTCTGCTTCAGCCCCTAGTTAAAGAGTAACCTGATCAATAAGCGATCGCATGGTGTCAGGTGCAGAGCTACAGGTGCACTTTGTACAGGAGCTAAAAGACATGCCATCTGGTCTGCCTGTGATGACCAGTACTACTACAAACATGTGAGCCAACTTCCCGATGTTTGTGTGTTTAACATACCTTTCTCAAGGAAAATTGTGCTTGAAAACAAACACTGGGGGTAACTGCACTAATTTATTTCTAATTTAAATCTATTAATGTGCTTGTGATATAATTTTCTACGTACAGAGTATTAAACAAAATGCCCATAGATACTCTGTCAAATAGAGACGCTATTTAATTCATCAACATGTTTCCAGTCACTGATCTTAACACTCATAGTTAATGAAACATGTGGTTTGGGCTTCAACAGTGCCCCTACTGTTTTTGTCCCAAGTCTTAGTGTTTCTCGTGGCTTTTTCTGTGCCACTGCCAGAGTCCAGTGCTCTGCATTGATTGATCAGAGAAGCCCACTGTTTAATGCACTCTGACTAGCCTGGATTTCTGTCCTGTTCACCACAGCATTGACAAACCCACTGTGTCATGATCAGCGCCGTCTCTAATCTTCTGATTTCAAGCACGGAGAGCATGAGATTTCATGCACAGCGTAGTTCAAAAACCAAAACCACTAACGAAACTGCAGTGTTAGCAGGCTGGTGAACAACAAACTAAAAGTGATGACGATGGAAAGAGAAGAAAGCCAAAGGGAGGTCTGGAGGGCGCTTAGCGACGGGCCACTTGCACCGCTGTATTGAATTGCTTACTTGTATCGGATGCCTAACCCTCCATTATACTTGAAGTATAATTTGTTTTGTAAGGGGAAAAGCAAGAAGAGAAATGTATGCAGGTTTTCTTCTCTGCTTTTGTGGAATATGTTTAGGGAGTTTTTATATATCAACCTGTTCTTTAATGTTGTGGAGGTGCAGGTCGCATTTTCCATTACATTCCATTAGTCACAAGACTGGCAGGGAGGGGTTAATGATTCCTGGTGTGTGTGGCAGGGCGGGGTTAATGATTCCTGGTGTGTGGGGTTGTTACTTAAGGACCACACCACAACCGTCCCGTGGGGGTACTAATGATTCCTGGTGTGTGTGGCAGGGAGGGGTTAATGATTCCCAATTACAAAGTGTGGCAGGGCCCCCCCCAATACTATTTCCCTGTGTGTGTCCCGCCCCAATTACTAAGATTCCTGGTGTGTGTGCAGGGCCCTCCCCAATTACTAAGGACCACACACCGGGAGGGGTTCCCCAATTACTAGTGACCACACACACCGTTAATGATTCCCCAATTACTAAGGACCCACAGGGGTTACCGATTCCCCAATTACTAAGGACCACAGGGGTTTACCGCCCCCCCCAATATTACTAGTGTACACACGGACCCCTGAGCCCCCCTAATCCCTCCCATCCCTAAAAGGGTGTTGTGTTTGACCCCCCCTCCCCAATTACTGACCGACACACACTGCCTCCTGTGTGTGTGTGTGTGGCAGGGAGGGGTTAATGATTCCTGGTGTGTGTGGCGGGGAGGGGTTAATGATTCCTGGTGTGTGTGGCGGGGAGGGGTTAATGATTCCTGGTGTGTGTGGCGGGGAGGGGTTAATGATTCCTGTGTGTGTGTGTGTGGCGGGGAGGGGTTAATGATTCCTGGTGTGTGTGGCGGGGAGGGGTTAATGATTCCTGGTGCTCTCTGCCTTGCTGTTTGTTCTCTTTAAAGAATGTCAGAGGGTACTTGTTTAATCAGAGGCTATGTCCTTGCTGGACTGATATGCAGTAAACCTTGGTTTAGAAAGCGCACAAACATCAAAAGTGTGTGTAAAGTTCAACCACGGACTTAAAAAAAAAAAAAAAAAAAAAAAAAAAAAAATATATATATATATATATATATATATATATATATATATATAATAAATCATTAAACCAGGCTTCTTTCCACCCCTTTAAAAGATGTTTGAACTGGTAGTGCAGCGTTCGAATACGAGCACACAAGCTCTGTGGATCCTGGATTTACAGCAGAAAGGAGCAAGGAGCTTAATCTCCTCCGATCTGCCTCAGCCTAGTCCCTCCACATCTTAAATGAGATCACCCCAATATGAAAACAGGTGCCATCTAAAGAAAAACCCACAGCCCAACTGTGATTGAATTGGGAAGGTTCCTCTAGGAGGTCCAAGAGGTCTCTCAGGGCAGTTCTTACCTGGGTCCCTGACATCCAGACAGAGGTCTCAGAGAGCAGTTCTTACCTGGGTCCCTGACATCCAGACAGAGGTCTCAGAGAGCAGTTCTTACCTGGGTCCCTGACATCCAGACAGAGGTCTCAGAGAGCAGTTCTTACCTGGCTCCCTGTCATCCAGACAGAGGTCTCAGAGAGCAGTTATGACCTGGGTCCCTGACATCCAGACAGAGGTCTCAGAGAGCAGTTATGACCTGGGTCCCTGACATCCAGACAGAGGTCTCAGACAGCAATTATGACCTGGGTCTCTGACATCCAGACAGAGGTCTCAGAGAGCAGTTCTTACCTGGCTCCCTGTCATCCAGACAGAGGTCTCAGAGAGCAGTTATGACCTGGGTCCCTGACATCCAGACAGAGGTCTCAGAGAGCAGTTATGACCTGGGCCCCTGACATCCAGACAGAGGTCTCAGAGAGCAGTTATGACCTGGGCCCCTGACATCCAGACAGAGGTCTGAGAGAGCAGTTCTTACCTGGGTCCCTGTCATCCAGACAGAGGTCTCAGACAGCAGTTATGACCTGGGTCCCTGACATCCAGACAGGTCTCAGAGAGCAGTTATGACCTGGGTCCCTGTTTGTGCCACAGGGGGACTGGGGCGGGCTGTGGACCCTGCAGAAGAAGTGGACGTCCTTCCTGAAAGCTCGCCTGGTCTGCTCCATCCCCGACTACGACTTCCACTTCAACATCCTGCGCAGCGTCTTTGTACAAGAGGCCGGTGCTGGGGGCTGGCAGGACAGCCTCTTCTACGGGGTCTTTGGCTCGCAGTGGTGAGTGACGGGAATCTGTAGAGCTACCCTGCCTTCTAGCAGGAGAGGAGTGTCTCTGACACTGTATACTGGGATCATTTAGGGTTAAACTTAGAAGGGAACGTGCTCTTTGATGCAGAGTGGTGTAATTAACAGTGTGGATGGTTTAGGGCAATCTTTTTAATCCTTTTACTCGTCACTTTTTACGTAGAGGCGGAATATATCTGGGAAGTTCAAAGCTTTGCTTGCTGAAAGGGAAGTGGTTGTGTCTGATGGCTTTAGGGCAGTTTCTGTGGATTTCATCACTTATAAGAGAGGAGTCAGCTATTTAAAAATGTATTTTTGGATTGCTTTTCATGGTTGAATTATTTAACATTATTAACGAATTGCATTAATCACACGTGAAAACCACATTCCGTTTGACATCATAAATCTTGTAAAGCTTTTAGGCTATGATTTCAGGCTATTTCCATCCCATTGTGTCCTTTTTAAATGTGCCGTGCTGCAACGTCCATCCTGTAAGATCTTCGAGATGGGATGATGCATTGGTGCTATTAGGCTCTACAGTGAGGGTTTGTATCACTATGCTCTGTGTAACGTCACCGTCTCTTTCAATACAGGAAGAATGTGAAAGCCTCTGCTATCTGCAAGTTCTCTATTAAAGACATCCAGGAGGCGTTTAATGGTGCTTACATGGAGAAGCAGGAGTCCTCTCCTGAGTGGAACCGATACAGCGGAGTGGTGCCGGAGCCCAGGCCTGGCTCGGTGAGGCTGCAGCGGCTTCACACCGCTCTGTGCTCCCTGCTGATCTCGCAATGGGATCTGCCAATGAGTTACAATGTTAAACAAGACCTCTTCTGCAGTAGTTCAGTACATCTTCATTAATGTTGATCTCTGCAAAGAAAACAAAAGCATACATATAGGTCCATGTGTTAAAGTGCACTGCTGTGTGCCTGTGCAGAAGATACCTCCTCTCTTCTTCACTGCTAATATTATTAATAATACCAATAATCAGAATGCACTTGGTGACCCTGCTGTTCTCCTGTGCTGGTTGTCTCTCTGTGTGCTGTTCTCTGTTGCTGGCTCTTCTCTATGTGCTGACTGTCTCTGTGTTCTGGCTGTCTCTATGTGTGCTGTTCTGTTGTGCTGGCTCACTCTATATGCTGTTCTCCTGTGCTGGCTGTCTCTATGTGTGCTGTTTTCTTGTGCTGGCTGTCTCTCTGTGTGCTGTTCTCTTGTGCTGGGCTCACTCTGTGTGCTGTTCTCCTGTGCTGGCTGTCTCTCTGATTCACTGCTACAGTTCCTCTGACCCAATCCTCCCGCTCCCCCCACAGTGCATCACGGACACATTCAGAGCAAAGAGCTTCAACATATCCCGGGACCTCCCCGACAACGTGCTCGAGTTCGTCAGGAGGCACCCACTCATGTTCCAGCAAGTCAGGCCCCAGGAGGAGCGCCCCCTGCTGTTCAAGAGGGGTGTGGACTACACCAGGATAGCAGTGGACAGAGTCACAGCCTTGGACGGACGGACATACGATGTGCTGTTCATAGGAACTGGTATGAGACCCTAGAACTATCTCTATAACCCCATTAGTAACACATACTGTAGTAACCACACTATTGTTTGTTTTCAGACTATGCTCTCGTGTTATTTGTAAATTAATAATATTATTAATAGGATGTCCTTTATAAAAGTGTACTGCTGTATGCTCTGGTAAAAGCATGGGAAAGTGTAGGAAAGAACAGGCAAGCAGGGGAACTGTAGGAGATTATAGTTACCATGATCAAGTATTTATAGCCCACAGCTTTATCCTTTTAAAACTGAAAATGTATTCTATATTGTAATGAGAAATGAAATCGCTACATTGTTACATACAACTATTAGTTTTATATTATTGTTGTTTTTTGTTTGTTTAAATTACAATTACAGATATTATATATTCCATGGCAGATGTCTGCAGCTTTGATTGTGTTAGTGAATACTCTGTAATAACAGCAGTAAGTGCATTGCTATGTGTAAGTCCAGATTGGTTTGAGCACAGTAATGGTGTTGTTCCCGCTCAGCCCTGTGATACTGCAGCTGCCTTCTCAGCCCTTGCACTGTAACGCTCTTTAAATTCTCCATTTGTGTTTCTCACATTCTCTCGCTTGCTCTCTTTCTTTCTCTCCCTCTCTCTCTCTCCCTCTGACACTCACATGGGTATCTCACCCTCTCCGTCTCCCTCTTACTGCAGATGACGGCTGGCTGCATAAAGCACTTGAAATCGGTTCCAAGGTCCACATCATTGAGGAGATGCAGCTGTTTGAGGAACCACAGCCCATTGAAAACCTGGTCATCTCCCAGCAACAGGTACATTTGCACACGGCCCTATGGGGGAAGGGGGGGGGGGGGCATTGCAATGACATCATTATTCCAGAATTCATGATTCTTTATTTCAAACCGCAGAACCCCACAGGGTGAATGAAAAAGGTAAACCAATTAACCAACTTTTTAAAATTGTTATCCTAGTTTAATTCTAAAGCACAGCATGTTTTATAGAAAACTACTTATTCCACGTGGGGGCGTCCTCACCTTATATGCTTTTCACGAGTTACTGTATTTGTAAGAAACTGTTAAATTCATTCAAAATCAGAAGCAATGTTGGGATTTAAAAGCTTCATCAGCATGGTCTAAAATGAGATGCTAGCATTCCGTGGAGATTATAAATGTGTTGTAACCCCTCCTCTTTAAAATGAGATGCTAGCATTCCGTGGAGATTATAAATGTGTTGTAACCCCTCCTCTTTAAAATGAGATGCTAGCATTCCGTGGAGATTATAAATGTGTTGTAACCCCTCCTCTTTTTAAAATGAGATGCTAGCGTTCCACAGAGATTATAAATGTGTTGTAACCCCTCCTCTTTTTAAAATAAGATGCTAACGTTCCACAGAGATTATAAATGTGTTGTAACCCCTCCTCTTTAAAATGAGATGCTAGCGTTCCACAGAGATTATAAATGTGTTGTAACCCCTCCTCTTTAAAATGAGATGCTAGCGTTCCACAGAGATTATAAATGTGTTGTAACCCCTCCTCTTTAAAATTAGATGCTAGTATTCCGCGGAGATTATAAATGTGTTGTAACCCCTCCTCTTTTTAAAATGAGATGCTAGTATTCCGCAGAGATTATAAATGTGTTGTAACCCCTCCTCTTTAAAATGAGATGCTAGCGTTCCGCGGAGATTATAAATGTGTTGTAACCCCTCCTATTTTTAAAATAAGATGCTAACGTTCCACAGAGATTATAAATGTGTTGTAACCCCTCCTCTTTTTAAAATGAGATGCTAGCATTCCGTGGAGATTATAAATGTGTTGTAACCCCTCCTCTTTTTAAAATGAGATGCTAGCATTCCGCAGAGATTATAAATGTGTTGTAACCCCTCCTCTTTAAAATGAGATGCTAGTATTCCATGGAGATTATAAATGTGTTGTAACCCCTCCTATTTTTAAAATAAGATGCTAACGTTCCACAGAGATTATAAATGTGTTGTAACCCCTCCTCTTTTTAAAATGAGATGCTAGCATTCCGTGGAGATTATAAATGTGTTGTAACCCCTCCTCTTTTTAAAATGAGATGCTAGCGTTCCGCAGAGATTATAAATGTGTTGTAACCCCTCCTATTTTTAAAATGAGATGCTAGCGTTCCATGGAGATTATAAATGTGTTGTAACCCCTCCTGTTTTTAAAATAAGATGCTAACGTTCCACAGAGATTATAAATGTGTTGTAACCCCTCCTCTTTTTAAAATGAGATGCTAGTGTTCCGCAGAGATTATAAATGTGTTGTAACCCCTCCTCTTTAAAATGAGATGCTAGCGTTCCGCAGAGATTATAAATGTGTTGTAACCCCTCCTCTTTAAAATGAGATGCTAGTGTTCTGCAGAGATTATAAATGTGTTGTAACCCCTCCTCTTTAAAATGAGATGCTAGTATTCCGCAGAGATTATAAATGTGTTGTAACCCCTCCTCTTTTTAAAATGAGATGCTAGCGTTCCGCGGAGATTATAAATGTGTTGTAACCCCTCCTGTTTTTAAAATAAGATGCTAACGTTCCACAGAGATTATAAATGTGTTGTAACCCCTCCTCTTTAAAATGAGATGCTAATGTTCCACAGAGATTATAAATGTGTTGTAACCCCTCCTCTTTAAAATGAGATGCTAGTATTCCACAGAGATTATAAATGTGTTGTAACCCGTCCTCTTTTTAAAATGAGATGCTAGCATTCCATGGAGATTATAAATGTGTTGTAACCCCTCCTGTTTTTAAAATGAGATGCTAGCGTTCCGTAGAGATTATAAATGTGTTGTAACCCCTCCTCTTTTTAAAATGAGATGCTAGCATTCCATGGAGATTATAAATGTGTTGTAACCCCTCCTCTTTTTAAAATGAGATGCTAGTGTTCCATGGAGATTATAAATGTGTTGTAACCCCTCCTCTTTTTAAAATGAGATGCTAGTGTTCCATGGAGATTATAAATGTGTGTTTCTCTGCCCCTCAGAGGAGTGTGTTCGTGGGCTCACAGAGTGGGGTGCTCCAGCTCCCCTTGTCCGCCTGTCACAGGTACACCTCCTGCTTCGACTGCATCTTCACCAGGGACCCCTACTGCAGCTGGGACGGGACGGGCTGCTCTGAGACCACACTGCATACAGACCGGTGAGGGAGAGGCATTTATATATTCATCCGTGTGAGTGAAAGCAAGGATACTGGAGTGCGTCGGAGGGAGGGAGGGAGGGAGGGATGGATGGATGGATGGATGGATGGATGGGAGAGGGAGGGAGAGGGAGCAGGGTATTGTTTTGTTGTTCAGTGTGTCAGGAGCTCCTGTTCTGATTCTTGGTGTTTCCACAGCTCCAATCTAACGCAGGACATCCACAATGGAAACTCTGGATGTCTGAACACCTCTGGTGAAGGTATGCGCATAATGATCTCTTCATACAATGCTGTTTAAATCATACATCATTGTTATGTATAACACAGATTTTATCACATTTGATAGATGTAGTTATTTATTTAATAAAAAAATAAATCAATATTGAATGTGTTCACAAAATGTACGTTTGTTCTTCAAAGTGAATGTGTGCTTTGCTGTCCCTCCCGACAGCCCCACTGCTCCACCAGAAGCGGACGGTCCTGAGAGGGGGGGACGTGCTGCTCCAGTGTGAGCTCAGCTCCAACCTGGCTGTCCCGGCGTGGACGCTGAACGGCAGCGAGCTGGCAGGCTACGGGCCGGCCGGTTACCGCGTCGGCACGGATGGCCTGCTCATCGTGGAGTCGCGGCCGGAGCAGAGCGGCAACTACAGCTGCTACTCCGTGGAGAATGGAGTCCGGGTCTGGGTAAGGACCTACGCTGTGAGTGTCCGTACTGAGCTCCTCCCCCAGCCCTGGAAACCACCAACTCCAGCCACCCCACCTGCTCCCACCAGCCAGCCCTCACTGCCCTCTGAGCTGCCCCCCCTGGCCCCGGCGCCCCCTCGGTCCGAGTACCAGACCTTCAGGAGCATGGAGGGCCTGTACATCACCCTGATCACGGTGCTGGCCGGGGTGTGCTTTGTGCTGACGGTGGTCTTGCTCTTCCTGGCTTTCTGTGTGCAGAATCGCCGGGGCAGGTACTCCCTTCAGGGGTCAGGGAGGATCAAGAGAGGGGACGGCTCCCTCCTGGAGCTGCAGACCATTTCCAGCAACTGCGCAGGCAAGCCGGAGGGGGAGAGCCCTGAGGGGCTCCTCCAGATCGTACCAGGAGAGGCCCAGGTGTCTCCCAACAAGGACCCCCCACCCCCTCCTCCACCCCCTCCTCCTCTGCCTTCCTCCGAGTTCACCAACGGGATCTCAGCCACCCTCCCCAGTGTGCTGCGCAAGATGAACGGGAACAGCTACGTGCTGCTGCGGCAGAGCGAGTCAGAGAGCACCTCGCCGCTCTACCATTCCTTTACGGAGGAGCTCAACAAGATTCTGGAGAAGAGGAAGCAGACGCCACTTGGGGAGAAGCCGGACGAGAGCTCGGTGTAACTCCCCCCCCCCCCCCCCCCCCCCCCCACCTCCCTCTCCCCCTGTGGTGAGCCGGATGTATTGCAGCTGAATCAGCTCCTGCTTCCTGCCATAGAAGTGCCTGAGCCATTTTTTTGTTTGTTTTCATCATCTTTCCAGACATTTGAATTGAATACAATTGCAGCGACTGGCCAACACACCTTTTAGGTTACAGGATGACCTTATCATTGAGGCACAAAATATTACTGAGGGACAGGAGAACTAACGTCACCCTATTTATGTTTAGGGTTAGGGTGTCCTAACTGGCTTGTTGTCATGTAAATATTTTCCTACCTATTGCAGAGTTTGTGGAAATGACTGTTACCAGTAATGATCATGTTAGTAATACAGCTGATAAGAAGCAACGGGAAGACGAACGGTAACATTAGGAATGCATTTTATAAAATCCCGTGCCTTCATTTAACCATCCCAAGCTTTTCACATCATGTGCACGGGACTGAGAGGAGCTGGTTGTGAAAGATGTGGACCATATTAAAATCATGTGCACGCTGTGTGCCACCTGACTGCAGAGCCACAAGGAATTCCTGTATTGCAAAACAAATGGGGATGAGAACTATGGAAGGAATTGCTAAATCTATGTGTGTCTTTAACACAAGGGGACCAGTGTTAAACATGTGGGATGTGCTTGTTGTGTTTTGGCCAGAGGATGTAGGAATGCCTAATGGAAACGCAGCATCACTTTTACAGTGGGAGTCCTGTTTCCCAGATCAGCTGAGATACAACACCTGCTGTATATCAAACCTTAGCAATGTCTGCTCAAAAGTATGGGAAATTATTTGACAATCTAGCAAAGTATGTCAGTGTCTGAACTGGGAAGCAAATCAAAAATCCCCTGCTTCCCAATTTACCAGAATAAATAATCTGGGACAGTCTCACTGGTTTGTTACCCCTTTCAGTATTACTACCCCCTCTGCATCCACACCTACATTACAAAGAGCAACCCTCCCCTGCACCACTGAACCCTGCTTACAAAGAGCAGTGTCTGAAGACTAATACAGAAGCTGATCCTGGTGTTGAGGGACAAATCCGTAAGGGTCCTGAAGACAAGTCCTGGAATGGACTTGTACCATGAACGCCAAGGCTTATGGGTTAGTAGGCTGTTGTACATGTTTGTATTTTCCCATCGTGAAGCTTCCAGTAGTTATCTGTGCTTGCCTTCAGGTAGCTGATTAGGTGTCTGTGTGGTGGATTGTGTTTCTATGCATTTAGCATATTTAGGGCCATATTTTCAAAGCGTTGAGATGAGCTACTGTATCTGTTGCTACCTAAACAATGCAAAGTTCACGTCTATGTATAAAATAACAATGCAATATTATTCAATTTCTGGGTGAGCCTGAATATGTGTGTCACCTTTTCAGATCATTACATGTAGCCATCCAGCACTCCTGCAGTTAGATCAGTGAATGCACCCCAGCACTCCTGCAGTTAGATCAGTGAATGCACCCCAGCACTCCTGCAGTTAGATCAGTGAATGCACCCCAGCACTCCTGCAGTTAGATCAGTGAATGCACCCCAGCACTCCTGCAGTTAGATCAGTGAATGCACCCCAGCACTCCTGCAGTTAGATCAGTGAATGCACCCCAGCACTCCTGTAGTTAGATCAGTGAATGCACCCCAGCACTCCTGTAGTTAGATCAGTGAATGCACCCCAGCACTCCTGCAGTTAGATCAGTGAATGCACCCCAGCACTCCTGCAGTTAGATCAGTGAATGCACCCCAGCACTCCTGCAGTTAGATCAGTGAATGCACCCCAGCACTCCTGCAGTTAGATCAGTGAATGCACCCCAGCACTCCTGCAGTTAGATCAGTGAATGCACCCCAGCACTCCTGCAGTTAGATCAGTGAATGCACCCCAGCACTCCTGCAGTTAGATCAGTGAATGCACCCAGCACTCCTACAGTTAGATCAGTGAATGCACCCCAGCACTCCTGCAGTTAGATCAGTGAATGCACCCAGCACTCCTGCAGTTAGATCAGTGAATGCACCCCAGCACTCCTGCAGTTAGATCAGTGAATGCACCCCAGCACTCCTGCAGTTAGATCAGTGAATGCACCCCAGCACTCCTGCAGTTAGATCAGTGAATGCACCCCAGCACTCCTGCAGTTGGATCAGTGAATGCACCCCAGCACTCCTGCAGTTAGATCAATGAATGCACCCCAGCACTCCTGCAGTTAGATCGGTGAATGCACCCCAGCACTCCTGCAGTTGGATCAGTGAATGCACTCCTGCAGTTAGATCAGTGCACCCCAGCACTCCTGCAGTTAGATCAGTGAATGCACCCAGCACTCCTACAGTTATTGTTAGACTCCATTTCCACTCCTCATGAGGGGGTGATGTCTCTCTTGTCATGCAGTAACTGAGACTCCTTGTTTAAATAACTCCAATCAGTACAGAATGTGTTTGTGCTGTGAGTCAGTCAGCTTTGTTCCAAGTTACTAAATAAGTACCCTGCGGTGACTGTAAATGCAGCTCTGTTACTCATTTGCTAAGATAATGTTTAAAGTTGGATCAGATTTACTGGTAGATATTTTTTGTGTGAAGACATCTCTTATTAAATCTGGCAGTGTTGTTTTCTTCTAAAGTCCCTGATGAATGATTGCCCTTTTTAAACTTCCTGTGCTTTACTGTGAACCCTGAAGGATTCAAGCTAATTGAAAAGGAGTTTCTGTACAATTGAAAGCAGCTCAGGTCTATCCATACACGCAGCTACAATTTTCACATCTGTGGTCTTAAACCCACCCCCATGGGAAACATACAGCTAGACTGGCCCGCTAATTAATGGGAGCTAGTCTTTCAAATGCACTTGACCTTGTTTCTGCAGAACGAAATGGGTGGGAGAGATCCCTGGCTGCACTGGTGATGGACTTTGCATTTAATAAGTGGTGATACCACCCCACCATTTAAGCACCATGTACATTTCATTAGGGACTTGGCCATTGAGGGCCTTTTTAAACTTTGGGTGCATTACTGAAATGAATCTATACAAATAATACAGTTACAATTCCTTTGTCTTTGATCTGCAGGACTTCCTGTCAATCTCAGCAGTGCACACACTGGTATAGCTGGACATCTCAGCGTGCACACACTGGCATGGCTGGACATCTCATCACTGGCATGGCTGGACATCTCAACCGTGCAACTGCAATAAATGTGCCAGAAGTCATAGGGTACCATTAACTGTGACAAGTATAGAATATAATGTAGTGCTCATTGTTTTGCACTGTTTCGTGCAGTGGAATATTTTCCACTTGTGTTGCACCACTTTGAAAGCTCTGCTCCAACCTAGGTCACCAAGGCACCTGAACTGAGAAAAGAATATACAAGAATGAGCTCCATACACCGTGATTCAGATTGCAATGAAAGGGTCATACTGGAAATACAAATTAGAGTATTCCCAGTTCCTTCAATGGAATTTGAGTTTATATTTTAGAGACAGTAATAATTGAACTGTTCTTCATTTGAAGCAAATTTCATTGACTAACCGTGACTTCAATTAAAGTCATTTGTTGCCACTGTGGGAAGCTCCATTTCACAGAAAGCTGTTAATTTCAATGTTGATCAGTGATGTGTTAGAAATGACTGAAAGCGAATGGGAATTGGAATTGGGAATTTATTTTAAAAGGGAATTGACCCTGATCATGTATTACTGTATCTGTTAGTGTTTCTAAACTGCAAGAAAGGTTGAAGCTTTTCTCCCCAATAGTGATCTGTCCACAGCACTCATATAGTGTGACAGTAGGGCAGTGGGAGTGAGCAGCCCAGTTGATTGACAGCTTTCATGTTAAAGTGCCTGGTCCTGCCTGTCTCTCATGTCAACGCACACACAGTCAGCAGTCTCCAATGGGGTCTTGTTTTTCTAATGTGAAGCATACTGCTTGCCTGCAGGGTGAGGGACCATTCTATGTTAATTCTGAAAAAATAACAAATGTAATTATTTGATTTTAAATACCCTGTCTTGGTATAATATAACAATGAACTTTATATAAATGTTTGCGTATGTGATATATATATGACTAGACACGAGATTGAGAAGTGAGGATGTCACGGAGTGATGATGCTTCGTTTAGAAATGAGATGTTGTGGTTGAACTTGGAAGTGCAATACAATAAACTCCCAAGAAAGCGTCACTTTTCGATTTGGAATTGAACGGAACGGTGTTTTGTCTGTCAGTTTCACCTGCAGTGAGTAAATCAATGGAGAGATGATATTGGTGTGTAACACAGAGGGCTGGTTTTACACAGCAGGGAAATTGCCCAGCTCACACGTCTACTCTCGGGTGGGTAATTTGCCATCAGTTATAAATAAAGGGCAGGACATTATATTCTCAGATTTCAGTATTTCATGTTTTCTGAGCTGTTTGGTTTTGCAGCTCTAACTCTGTGCCTCAATTGCAATGGACAGCAAATGCATGAAGGTGCCTGGAAACCAATTGGCTAAACCCATTACTGCATACAATGGGGTTTCACTGTTACAGTCTCTGTACCAGCTTGCACCGGCCAGCCAGAAGACATTGTGCCCCTGCTTTAGCTGCCTGCAGAGAAGGGAATCTGCCAGCTTTCTCAAGAGACTGACTGACATCAGCGTCATCTCCTTACATATTAAAGATCTGTACCGTGTAGGATCTGAATAGCTCCTCCCTTTCAACTGATAACCCAATAGTACCAAATTAAAAGCAAACTGGAAAGAGGAGCGTTTGAGCACGCTGACGCTGGAAAGAGGAGCGTTTGAGCACGCTGACGCTGGAAAGAGGAGCGTTTGAGCACGCTGACGCTGGAAAGAGGAGCGTTTGAGCACGCTGACGCTGGAAAGAGGAGCGTTTGAGCACGCTGACGCTGGAAAGAGGAGCGTTTGAGCACGCTGACGCTGGAAAGAGGAACGTTTGAGCACGCTGACGCTGGAAAGAGGAACGTTTGAGCACGCTGACGCTGGAAAGAGGAGCGTTTGAGCACGCTGACGCTGGAAAGAGGAACGTTTGAGCACGCTCACGCTGGAAAGAGGAACGTTTGAGCACGCTCACGCTGGAAAGAGGAACGTTTGAGCACGCTGACGCTGGAAAGAGGAACGTTTGAGCACGCTGACGCTGGAAAGAGGAACGTTTGAGCACGCTGACGCTGGAAAGAGGAACGTTTGAGCACGCTCACGCTGGAAAGAGGAACGTTTGAGCACGCTCACGCTGGGGTAAAGAAGTATCAGGGTCTGCCGCCGTTTACATCAATAAAACAGATTAACGTGTGGGGATCCACCTAACAGCAAATGCATGAATTCAGGTGACAACATGAAAAGCCTGTTCTAAGCTACAATGATTGGCATATGTTTCTAACTGTTGATTTAAGGATGTACTGACGTGACAGCCTGACCTGTGTATTTTGAGTGACAGTCTTAAAAGTGCACTTAGAGTGAAGCCTGACCAATACATTCGCAGTGACAGTCTGCCCAGTGCATTCGCAGTGACAGTTACGGCTCCTGGTGGTCTGTACAGCTCTTTGCCACAACGTGGCTTGAAAAAAGCAATTGCTTCTAAACTCATGGCTTTTTAAAAAGGTTTTTGAATTTTTCATATAGATGTTTTTTTTTTTTTTATTTCTTTACAATTTGCACGAAATAAACAGTACAATAATCTCGGCAAGCTGTTTCTTTTTGTCCACTGTTTGCATTTTGCTGTTTCAGAATGCTGCATTATACATACATTGTAAAATACTGCATAGCTCTGTTTTAAGATATCCTGCACCCTATCGGTGTTGCAGCGGTTTCATGAAGGCTGCTTCAGATCTTGGTGTTAATAGCCTAGTCTGGTGTGAGATATGCTCTTGGGTGAGGACAAGCATTCTGGTGCTGAGCAATGCAGTGCACTGTGGAACAATGGCAGGTGTGGACGTGCACGGTACTGGCTCTGAGCTGGTCCTGTCATTGGATCCACGTCTCTGCAGGATAGAATAATGGAATATGCTGAAAAGATAGGAATGTTAATGTTGATACTAACCATGAGAAAGGGTGAATCATGTGGTACTGTATCCATGCTGGTGCCTGACACAGCTCTCTGTAGCTGTGTTCAGCAGACGTCATGCTGTTCTGAGAATAGGCTAAGTGCTTTTAAAACGAACAAAAGAAAAGCACATAAAATAATGAAGAGGTTAAAAAAAAGAGGCGGCAGCCACTCTGTGAATTAATCAGTGGATGTCTTGAACGTCCATATAAAAAAGAGGCAAGAGGCACTATTCTGGAAGTGGAAAAAAACAAGAAATATTTAGACTAATTTCGACTGTTACTACTGTATCAGTCCTTGTGTGTCTGAGTTCTACAGGAACGCCATCCTTGTTTCCTTGGCAACAAGAGGGCATTGGCAGCTATGTTTCTCCTGCCACAAAATTGATCTCTTATCTCTATTCAGTGGAAGCCAGTCTGGCAGCATTTCCCCAGTGTGAAGCATACCCAGGCTGCCCTATGTCTCTGTGGTGAGGAATGGGAGAGAATAGCCTCATAATCCAGAACCAGATTCATTTCTGTGATTCCTCTCCTTCGTTGTGTGCCAGGAGTACAAAGGGATGGATATTGTAGCCCTATGAAACAGGCTGCTGTTCTGCTTTGTTGTAGGTTATCACGGCGTGGTGCATAAAGCACATCTATCAGTGTGTCAGGCATCAGTCAATATTTATATACGGGCGATTTCTGCTAATATTTTATAAAGCACATTTGTTAACAAGGTACACGTTTCTATGTAGAAGAAAATACTTTTTAAATGTAAGAAAGTTGCTGTAAAAAAGAACACGTGTAACGTTTCCGAGAGATGCATTATTTTGTAAGATAAATTTTAAAAATACAGTCCATGTCTGATGTGTTTTGTTTTACTGCATACAGTCATTTTCACATAAACCAAGATATCCATTGTAAAGTTGACATTCAAGGAAGATAGATATTAACCCAAACTCATACAGGAGTGGACTCCCCAATGCGATGTGCAATAGGATCACATGTAACAGTATATAAAGTTAATAAACCGCACATTATACTTACCAGGATTTTTCTTTACGCATCCCCAAAGCGAATTCCCAAGTAGTTGCAAGCCAAATTCTGTACATTGGGTTCCAATAATCTGCTTGGCCAATCATTTTTGTGCAGCATAGTGGCGTCCTGTCGGAACATAACGTCTTGAAACCCACATTAGATATTCATATTTGTGTTCCTGTGACACTGCTGCAATGAGTAACTTTGATCTCTTGCAAAACCACGAAGCTGCTTTTATCCTCCATTTGCTTTTGAATGAAGCAGGAAAGTGATCTTCAGCTCCCAGCGTCTATGTTTCATCTGGAGACCCTGGCTGGAATGAAACCCAGGACTCCAGAGGGGACAGCAGCAGCTAGAGTGCTAACCCATTACCAGCAGAGGGGTCTTTACACGAAGGGGACCTGCACGGCTGAGCTGCGGGCACTGCTTTCATCTCCCGCTCCATCTTTATTTAAGAGGTAATCTGTTAATGAATGTGACAGACACACTACAAGGACCTGGAATACAGAATCTAGATAGTTCTTTGGTTTGGAAGAAATTCTGTTGTGCAAGTAGAATTGAAGTTTTCGCATATCTGTGAGGAGTAAGGATTCAGAGGGTGCAGTGAAGGGCAGGGTAACAGAGCTGCTGGAGCAAACACTTGCTAATCCTGCTCCAGAACAGGTCGCTTTTCTTTGGCCCCTTTTAAGTACGCCTGTGTATAATAAAAACCGGTAACACGCCTTTTATATGCCTTCACAGACACAGAACACACATTACCAGATGAATATTGCAATTTGTTATATAAGGCTGCTTGTATCATGAGTAGTCCCTCTATTAATATCAGTGGTGTCCTGCTGTCTGTGCTTGAATGCAGCACAATTCGAATGTTATCTGCATCAGAGTTAGCATCAATATTTACTCTGTTCTGTAAACAAACTGTTCTAGTGCAGATTGGTCTGAGCAAGTTCTTTGAATCAAACATAAAAAGCTCCAATCACCACATTCTCATTGTCATGGGCTTAACAGAGGCTGGGGCATTTTCAAAAGCAAACGCTGTCTTAAAACTTTCGAGTGAATGAAATTGGAAGGTTTAATGCATCCTTACCGAGGCAGAGAACCACAGACACTGAAGGCAACTTAGGCTGCATAAGCAGCGGTTGCTAAGCAACAAAGATATGTTTTAATGGGATCAGATTTGCAGAGTTAAATAAACTTAATTGAGAGCAGAAGGGGGTCAAACAGTTCAAAACTAAACTTCCTTTATTTAAATATCCTCAGATCTGAAAATAACAACATTTAAAGGAGTTGAAGCTAGCTGGAATGAGACACACCAGAGACATGAGGTTCACTGGAGGAGCTGAAGCCAGCTGGAATGAGGCACACCACAGACATGAGGGTCACTGAAGGAGCTGAAGCCAGCTGGAATGAGGCACACCACAGACATGAGGGTCACTGGAGGAGCTCTCCAACTGCCTGCACTAATGAGCTTTAACTAACCAGGACAAACAAACCTATAGCTGGTTAAATGTAATTGATTGAGCTACACGTTTACACAGATGAACCTGCTTTGAGGTTATTCTGAGAATGTAATTTTATCAGGCATGAGGAAGCATTGCTAGCTCCACTGATCCTTGCATTATTTGTTCTGGAGTTGTGCAATAAGCATTTCTTGAAACAAGATTTCAAACAGGATTACAGGAGATAAGAAAGTGTATTTCTGTTTCAGTATGATGATGAATTTGGTGCACTTTGACCCACTGAACAATGTTAACTGTACCAAACTGGCACTTGCCTGCCCCCTCCAGGCACTCCACACTCGGAATGCACATTTCCAAAATCTACAAAGGTACAGTACAATGACGATAAACAAAATCTTTAAAAAGTCCACTCCACTCTGGGTGTCACAGGCATTGAAACACAGCCATTGTTTACACACCTGTCTCTTCACGTGGGTTTGGCTGCTATCAGTTCCCTTCTCCACATTGCAAACATACCTGTAACTCTATCATCACAGAGGTCGGGCCTGTAGACAATGTATCCTGCTGCTACTGCACTATTGTCTCTGGAACCCATTGTTCTGGTAAAACCTGAAATCTGTACTTTGGTTGGTTGCCACTATGGAATAACAATATTCTCTTGGTGTCGTCTTGTCTTTATCACACCCAGTTTGAATGCAGTTTACCAACTTCAAAAACCCTAACAGTAACTTGCCATTGTTTGTTACAGGAGAATCTTATTACTCTGCGAGTATTTAAACCTGGCAGAGCTTGATCCATCACCCCAAAACTGTAAATGTGGTGCATCTGCTCAGAGCAATTAACTAACCACATGTAAGAGAATGCCAATTCTTTTAATAGGATTCAGAATATATTGTAGTACAACAAGAGATTTAATAGAAATCCATTTTAGGCAATACCAGGAAACATGAAACAATGAGGGCAATCACTCACCTGTTACTGTAATTACTTGTGTTATCTTTTTGTTAACTGCTTGGTTAATAAAGCAAGGGTAGCATCATTTCTAACAGTTACAATGCATCTATTTTTAATCAGTAATTAACTGGCAAAGCTCTTATGGTGCAATTTAAATAGCACTGGATACATGTCACACTGCCCAGCACAAACAGACTCTGATGTCTGGAAATAACCAGGATGCCATCTCCTGAACGCCAGTGACAGTAACACCTGTATGAATTGTAAAAAGATTCGACTGCGATGAGAAGCGCCTTCATGGAATAGAAAAAGAATCCTGTGGCTCTTTATTTCTTATGGTGCTTGTGGTGGTCTGAAGCTCTGCTTGGTCAATGCCTCTGTATTTAGCAGGTGCTTGTGGTGGTCTGAAGCTCTGCTTGGTCAATGGCTCTGTATTTAGCAGGTGTTTGTGGTGGGCTGAGGCTCTTCTTGGTTATTTGGGAGCTGCCCCCTGTGCACCCTGAGGGAGGGGGCCCGGTTCGTGAAGGGGTGCCACTGGCCCTGGATGCTGGGGCTGTCAGTGTGGATGGGTTTGCGGATCCGGATGACCTCCAGCCCAGACTGGCTGGATAGCTTCTTAATCAGCTGGGTGATCTCCTCCGAGGTCTTGCTATTAATGCGCTCCTCTTTCACAGTGCCGTTTACTGAAACATGAAGAAAGAAAAGTCAGCCGGCCACAGTACAGAAAACACAGCGGAAAATGCTTTCGGAGTTAACATTGTCAACGACGGCTCCTTTACTAGAGAAACGCCGCTGACGTTTATATCACATTGCAATCCCTCTGAACTTTCACAATGCATGCTTGGGCCTTTCAGGAACATTACACATAACTGGACACGTGTGCATCTCTGTTTCAACGTCTGACAAAGAGAAACGTGTCTGCATGGTCACAGTATGGTAAATATTTACAGAAGGTGGTTAATGGTTTCTTTGTGTCAATATCGGACGTGGTCTTGACTGGCTTCCCTGTTCAGGAAGCCTGCCCACACTAGGAGTGTCTGACAACTGTTCCTAACAGCTCTGTCTTCTTCAGCCTTGCATCTCTGTCCATTTAACATTTACAATCCCAGCTAACCTCACCTAGGGTTGGATATACTGTAGTCAGTATTTGGTGTGAAACACCAATCTCTGCTGTACAGGAAGGGTTTGTTCACAAAACCATGAGATGTGGGGTTAAGAGCAAGATAGAAAGGGCTGAGAATAAGCTAGTGCATATGCAACAGGGAATTCTGCACAGCTTGCTAACTATGATAGCTAATGAAGAATGTGTGTGTAACCAGCATCATCTAGTGCATGAACTTTGTACTGCATTGATTTAAACATGAGAAACACAGTCACATGGCTTGGACTCATCACGTGTTGAATCAATGAAAACATTTGCATTGGAATGCTTAAAGCTTTGTGAATAGGGCCCAAAAAATACTGATACTTACACCTTTGGTTACTTGAAGTGAAAATCTGGTTTAAGAGGTTATTTGTACAAACCAACCAACCAAGGTCTGATTACACGGAGAGCCGTATCAGAACGCGGGAAGCAGTAAATCGTGTGGGTTTTCGTATTTATGTAGATTCAAATTCCATACTTTTCTTCTTTTTATTTCACTTCCCTCTTACTATCCTATGGTATTTCCAATCACTCTGACCGGGTCTCATTGAAATTGGATTTTTTGATAATGCCAGTGTTAAGATGCTTTTATTCTCTTTCACCACGGACACATGTAACACAGGCTAGAGCAGCAAAAAAAAAAGTTTCTGTTTAGATTGAAGAGTCAGCGCCATCTAGTGAAACAAGCTTCCTTTTGCATTGCAGCCAACACACAGCACCTGCACACTGGAAGGTGCTGCTCTTACCGCAATGCAGACACTGTGCTGTGTTACACACACGTGGTGAAACAGAACGCGGCAACTTAAACTCAACCGCGCTCTGCTGAACAAACACAAACTGCAGACAAAGACATTTAAACACACAATTTGAGCAACTACAGTAAGAATCACACTGAGTGGTTGCACCTGCATTAGAGCGAGGTAAGAGGGCAGTGCAACGCATTCTGAAGCTACTTTAATTCGTGCTAAGCTGCGTCTCGATACTTACAGTATTCAGCGATGATTTTCGGAATTCTGCACCGCTGGGGAGTCACGTAGACCACTATCCCAGGATTCTGCTTGGCAAAGTCCACCACTTTGTCTTCAATAAACTCTCTAGGGCAAGGAACCAGATCCGAGGATTACGAGGGATTTACATTCAAGACCTAGAATGCCGTATTGTATCTTTAAGGCTTATGCAAAGGGGTCTCAAACTGAAAAAAAAAAACTCTTAAAGACTGTTATTAAGCATTAGTTTTCTTTATAGAATTGTTAAATCCCAATCTACCCCAGTCAGGGATGCCACCTGTCTCTGTTTACCCTGAATTGTCCCTCAGAGGTGACGACCCTAACCCCGGTGGTGACAGTACCTATGCAATGTGTTTGCAAGTAACTAAAGCTGATATTTATCAGTGCGTCCGTCACATTAATCCAGAGCTAGGCTCAAAGTGAAACCACACTGCTTTTGCCTATCGATTGATAATTCTGTAATTACCACCCCTGTGTTGTTTATCACCGGGCGCTGTTGTAATTCGCTCTTTATTATTGTTATTATTATTATGATTACCTGGCACCGAGGGAAGTCTGCCCATCCTTAGAGAAGACGAGGGAAATCCGCTTGATCTGGCAGACGTACCGCCCGACTCCATTCTGTAAGACGCTCTTTAAAAAGCGGCTCGGCGTGCCTCTGGAAGTCATGGTGCCAGCTCGGAGTAAGCGGTTTATTTTCTTTCCAGCGACAACATTACAAGACAAGGACGAACATCGTGAAGCACCGAGGACAGTCGCACAGCGGGCGTGTATGCGAGTGCAGTCGGGGAAATCGTTCGGCTAGAAACGAAGGGCAGGGATAGAAGAGGGCCGAAGTTCCCACTTTGTGTTACTGTTGGGTTATCTGTGAAACTGACGCTTTGTCGCGAAAAACATACAAAATAATACATTTTCAGTTGCTCATGTTATCACCGAATAGTATTCAAAATGTAACAGACGTGGCAACAGTCATCAGTACGTGTGTGTTTTTGTTGCAGCCCGGAGTGGTTTCGTAAGCACGTCCACATGGCTGCACAAACGTAGCGCGCCTAGGCAGAGCTAGACATGTGGGGAACATACTAAAAACAGCCTCTTTGTTGTTTATGTTGTGTACATGCTCAGATACGAACAAAACATATTTAGCAACGTATGCTGCTTTGTTCTGCCTGTGGTTGTTGCTTGCTGTGTTCCGCGAAGTGTCTTTTCTCAATTGAACTAGTGGGGCAACACGATTGATATACAGGTATTGAATTACATGTTCAGTGTTACTGTCTTTAATGTTATTTGAAACACATATGTGTTTAGATGATTCATAAACACACAGACAGTATTTTAGTTAACAAAGCAGGTCTGAAGTATGGTACGAAGTCATTAGGTTACCGTTATTTTTTGTTTTATGTGTAATTATGTGGGCGAGATGTAACAGACAGAACTGACTTCAAGTCTCATTGCCCGTGGTTTTTTATTTTTTATAATACACAATTATTTCTTGTGCTTGTCCTAGATTTGCAAAGCTGTCATAGGTATTTCCACACTGTGCTGCGGGGTCATTGAATCACGCACTGTGTGATCCTCGGTTATTTTAAATTCCACTTTTTGTACCTTGAGCAACCAACTGTTGTTCATGTCTTTGTTTAATTTCTTCCAGGCTTTTTAAAGCGATGTCTGTTCATTGCTAACTGAAGAGAATGCAGCAGACCCTCGTCTTCTTGCGAAGGCCAGTCATGTTTCTCCAGGAGGCTTGTTGCAGTGCCAGGAGGCTGCACCACTTGAGCCACTACTCCACCTTCCTGTGGACTCGGTGCCAGCGCAGCCCTGTGTGTGTGCCCACTCTAGCTCCATTGCACTACTCCACCATCCTGTGGACTCGGTGCCAGCACAGCCCTGTGTGTGTGCTGACTCCGGCTCCATTGCACTCCCTCCCATGCAGTGCCTGGCTCTACAGCACCCGGAGGAGCTTTAAAAAGGGCCTCAAGTCATCCCTGGACTGCTCTGTCCCTCCAGTGAGTGTGACTGAAATCAGGCAGTACCTGCGCTCGAAGGACATCCCATTTCATGATGGTTACAGCTGCCTGCACACCCCTAGCCTCTTCAAGGAGCGAGCGAGTGACTCCGCTGTCACAGAGAAGGAAAGCTTCTCCCTTTTTGTTGACAAAACCACGGGCCGTTTCCTGTGCAAGGAGACCCTTGTGGAAGGGAGCTGGGAGGACTTTCAGGACTGTGTGGAGGTGATGCAGAAGGAGAGGCAAGGATCCCTCAGTCCGGAAGTCCTGTTGGGCTATCCTGACAGTGACACGGAGCTGGATGAGAAGGAGATGGACCGCCGGGAGATCCAGAGGATCTGGTCCAGCTCAGTCCCCTTCTCAGACCTTCTTGAAGATGATGCCCAGCTGGTGAAAGTCATGTTTGGCATGGGGAAGATCTCCAGCACCACCCTGAAGAAGTTTGGTGTGAGGTTCTTCAAGCCCACCAAAAGCCTGGTTTTGCCCTGGTTCAGCGGCCGGGATTCCAGCCTAAGGGGGTTGAAGCTGCTGTCTGCTGAGTGCAAGGGTGAAGACCAGGTCATCTACAAGGATGTCACTTTTCCCAAGCCTGGTCTCTACCATAATCTCTTCGGTCTTCAGTTGATTGGCCGCAAAGACACTGAGGTGGTGCTGACCGGCCGGGAGGTGGATACCTTGGCAGTCAGCCAGGCCACAGGGCTACCCAGTGTGGCCCTGCCCCGAGGGGTGAGCTGCCTCCCTCCGGTCCTCCTACCTTTCCTGGAGCAGTTCAAGAGGGTCACGCTCTGGCTGGGAGGGGACCTGCGCTCCTGGGAGGCCTCCAAGATCTTTGCCAGGAAACTGGGTTTAAAGCGCTGCTCCCTGATCCGGCCCGGGGAGACCCAACCTTGCCCCAGCGATGCCCTGGCCAAGGGGATGAACCTCAACAAGATCCTTAAGGCCTCCATCCCTGCTGCCCACAAGTCCATCATCTCCTTCCGACAGCTCAGAGAGGACGTGTTCGGAGAGCTGGCCAACAAGGAGCAGGTGGCCGGAGTGAAATGGTCAAGGTTTCCCGAACTGAACAAGATTCTCAAAGGCCATCGGAAAGGGGAGCTGACTGTACTCACAGGTAACTGGACGCACTGTTCTCCTGTCTTGTTGGCTTGATGTCTATTAAAAATCTGATATGTGTAAAGTGGAAATGTAGTTGAATACATACATTATACAGACTTAAATGCAATAAGTAGCTGCTTCTCACACTTGTATTCAAAACGCATATTCCATAAAAAATGTTCAAAGATTTTTATTAGATATTTGCAGGCTTCATTTTCCAGGTTATTCCATTAAATTGTTTTGTACTTCTTTGTCAGTATTGCTTTTTTCAGTTCAAGAGTGAAAAGGCTGAAGCACACTTTTGTTCTGCTGCAGTACAGCGCAGTGTGTTCCAGTGGAAACAGCACACAAGTTACACTGCTTCTTTTGTGCTCTCCCCCAGGACCCACGGGCAGCGGGAAGACGACCTTCATCAGCGAGAGCGCTCTGGACCTGTGCATGCAGGGTGTGAACACGCTGTGGGGGAGCTTTGAGATCAACAACGTGCGGCTGGCCAAGATCATGCTGACGCAGTTCAGCCAGCAGAGGCTGGAGGAGAGCCTGGACCAGTACGAGGAGTGGGCAGACCAGTTTGAGGAACTGCCCCTCTACTTCATGACCTTCCATGGGCAGCAAAACATCAAGTAAATCACCCCTCATACACTTCCTTACAACAGCTGTGGACACAAGGTGCATCACCTACAATTATAGGATTGAGACATCATTAAAAAAAAAAAATTATATATATATAAACATAATTTAGATCTTTTATTTAACATCATGTAATCAAAGAAACTACAGCCATAATAGTAGTCTAGTATTTCATGTTAGATTCATATGGAATGCTACAAAGCGGTATGTAATTCAAAATGTTAATGTAACATTATGCAGCAGGTTTCATTCGACTTTGTGATGCAATACTTTTGGCTATAGCTGGAGGTGCTATTCAGCATTGTGCAAGACACAGTCTTTACAAAAGAATAAGCATGAAACTTTCAGTCACTCCTCTGAAGTTGCCTGCTTGCCTCTGTCTTTCTTAATAAATCAGTGAAGTTTACACAATACTAAACAGTTAAAGTTTGTAAAAGACCAACAGATCTGCACTATGAATTGTATCTATTGTAAAGACCATCAGCTCTGGCATGATGGACTGTATCTATTGTAAAGACCAGCAGCTCTGCTTGATGAACTGTATCTATTGTAAAGACCAGCAGCTCTGCATGATGAACTGTATCTATTGTAAAGACCAGCAGCTCTGCATGATGAACTGTATCTATTGTAAAGACCAGCAGCTCTGCTTGATGAACTGTATCTATTGTAAAGACCAGCAGCTCTGCATGATGAACTGTATCTATTGTAAAGACCAGCAGCTCTGCATGATGAACTGTATCTATTGTAAAGACCACAGCTCTGCATGATGAACTGTATCTATTGTAAAGACCAGCAGCTCTGCATGATGAACTGTATCTATTGTAAAGACCAGCAGCTCTGCATGATGAACTGTATCTACTGTAAAGACCACAGCTCTGCATGATGAACTGTATCTACTGTAAAGACCACAGCTCTGCATGATGAACTGTATCTATTGTAAAGACCAGCAACTCTGCACTATGAACTGTATCTGTGCTAACTGCTCATAGGTAGATGGGGTGGGAGCTGTTTTCTCCATTAGTGTTACTCTTGTCTTCATGTGTTAATGCCTCACTCTTTTTTCCCCCCTAGGACTGTGATTGACACCATGCAGCATGCTGTGTATTTGTATGACATCAGCCATGTGGTGATTGATAACCTGCAGTTCATGATGGGCCAGGAGAATCTGTCCGTGGATAAGTAAGAGAAAGCCTGCACTGCTGTACACCTCACTGCACCTCTTTAATGGCCGTGCTGGGAACTGCTCAGACACTCATGCTAAGCTTTGTTTGTGTGTGTGTTTGTGTGTTTGTGTGTGTGTGTGTGTGTGTGTGCGTGTTGTGCGTGTGCGTGTGCGTGTGTGTGTGTTCAGGTTTGCTGTGCAGGATCACATCATCAGCACCTTCAGGAAGTTTGCCACAGGCAGCAGTTGTCACGTGACCCTGATAATCCACCCCAGGAAAGAGGAAGATGACAAGGAGCTGCAGACAGCCTCCATATTCGGGACTGCCAAGGTGAGTGCAGAGCACCTCCTACTGGTGGGAGCACAAATGTACACCTTTCCAGTGCCTGTGTGTAAACCGTACCAGAGGTTTATAAAGTATTCCCTTACCAGAGTACCCCAAAGTGCTTTATTGCTGGGTGGTAATGCTTTACTGTAGGCTTCGAAACTCCCTCCCATATAACCTCCTTTAACTGCAGCGCTGCCTTATAGCTGGATAAAGCCATTCCACTGGGGCACCTAACTCCAGGACATTCTAAAAATATATGTTTCCAGCCACACCAGGAAATGCATGACCAAAATAGATAATGGTAGGAGAGCTGTTGCTTTATTGATGGAGTTTGGCTAGAAAGTTAGCCTTTCATTTTTTATTTTATTCATTCATTCTTCAAGCAGGAATAAACCCATTGAGAAAAGGCCTCATTTACAAGGGTGTCCTGGCAAGACGACCAGACACAGACAGCACTCGTTTCACATCATTGAAACAACATCAGCAAGCATACTTTAGAGCAGCCCCCACGCCTCTCCAACAGAGGAGACAAGCTCACTTCTATTCCAGTTCAGCATATTCAAGTCCTGTAGGAAAGCCTGTTCATTGAAATGTTGAAGTTGTCTCCTCTCAATTATTCTGGGCTTCAATTTAGGAACCTCTCACTTGCTGATACAGAAAATGACCTCCTGGTCACTCAGCATGACAGATACCAAGCACGCTAAGAAGACTTTTCATGGCATGTTCGTCAAAATAAATTTAATTGTAGTTTGCTCAGCGTCTTTAGAAGTGCACCTGGTAGATATGTTAATAAGCTGACTGAAATCATGTTCATCACAGAATGCTTTCACCATTTTAATGGGAATGTGTCCTACAAATAGAAATGCTAACGTTCGTATTTTTTGCAGTGAGATGTATGACACAGGGTTTAAAATGTACTGACAGGTTGGATCTGGTCAGTTTCCTCCTCGTGATACTTGAGTTGCTCTCAAATGTATTTTAATAAGAAAGCGCTTGAAGCGCTCTCTTTCTTGTGTCGCTTCAGGGGTCAAGCAGTAACGCATGCTTGCTTGCAGGCCAGCCAAGAGGCAGACAACGTGCTGATCCTGCAGGAGAAGAAGCTGGTGTCCAGCCAGGGGAGGAGGTCCCTGCAGGTGGCAAAGAACCGCTTTGATGGAGATGTGGGCATCTTCCCCTTGGAGTTCAACAAGACCTCCCTGACCTTCTCCACACCCAAGAGCAAGACCAAACTGCGCAAAGTCAAAGGGGACACAGCAGAGAAACCAGTGAAGACACTGTCCAGTGCTGGGAGAACCCCTTCAGAGGAGGGGGCCAAGAAGAAGAAGTAGGGAGTGGGCTGTTTAAAATCTCCACACAAGAGAGAGCTCTTATCATGAGGAAGTAGGGAGTGGACTGTTTAAAATCTCCACACAGGAGAGAGCTCTTATCGTGAGGAAGTAGGGAGTGGACTGTTTAAAATCTCCACACAGGAGAGAGCTCTTATCATGAAGAAGTAGGGAGTGGACTGTTTAAAATCTCCACACAGGAGAGAGCTCTTGTCATGACTGTATTCTAGCACATAGCAGCAGTCAGTAAAATAAGTCAGATGATTCTGTACTGCCTGTGAGTTGCTGTTTGTAATTGCAGGGGAAACATGAGACTGCGCCCTTGTAAGCTCCTTCTGTTTGTTTTTGATTGGATGGCATTGTAACAAAGATGCGAGTGAGTGCCCTGAATCAAGTGATTCAAGGGACAGAAGGACGTGCTCGATTAGAACCATCCCATTGGCTGCTTTCATGATTTGTACATTTCGAGATGAGTTGAAGTCACATTCTGTAGGTCTCTGTTCTGCTGTACTGGAATGCATCAAATCAGCAGCACATTAGCAGTAGGGCAATGTGTGTTTGACAGAAACAATACTGTGAAAAAAAAGTTTTACTTTATAGTCCTCATTTTTATACCACTTAACATTTATATTATCATGTTGAAGAAATTGTTACCTGAAGTATTTGTAATTTTAATAATAATAATAATAATAATAAAAATACATTCAACTGACGTTTTGCACTGGTTGCAATCTTAGAGTTCTCCACAAGGGGTCAGTAATGGAGCGTGGTTTGAATCAGATGGGTGTTCAGTGTTCCTGCACAGGACAGGTCTGGATAATGAATTGAGGAGAGGGGAGCTGGGTGGATTTTGAAAGGATGTAGAATAGATCAGAGGAGTTGATGGGGTGATAATGAGAAACACTGGTAAGTAGATTTTATGAGGATTACAATTTAATACTTATTACAATACATGTTGCTTATTTGATGATTTATGTAATCCAGAATATAAAATGATTATGTTAGGACCCCACCCTGAAATACGCCCCCATCTAGATCATGTTCTGGGTGGGGTTTCCTAGCGAATTACCCCATAATCACAATGCAGAACGTTCACTTTACCCAAACCCGATCATCTGAACACACAAGCAGCGAGCAGCAACGTCACGGTGTGCGTCGGTCTTCTAATGAAAGCTGCCGGACCTACGCCATGCACAACAGAATACAATAATACATCAAATAGCAACCCTAATATTCTACATTTAATTAACCCCAGCTGGATGGGGTGGACCAGGTCTAGATGGGGGCGTGTTTCAGTGTTGCAGCTGGATGGGGTGGACCTGATCTAGATGGGGGCATGTTTCGGTGTTGCACCTGGATGGGGTGGACCCGATCTAGATGGGGGCATGTTTCAGTGTTGCAGCTGGATGGGGTGGACCCGATCTAGATGGGGGTGTGTTTCAGTGTTGCAGCTTGATGGGGGCGTGTTTCAGTGTTGCAGCTGGATGGGGTGGACCTGATCTAGATGGGGGCGTGTTTCAGTGTTGCAGCTGGATGGGGTGGACCTGATCTAGATGGGGGTGTGTTTCAGTGTTGCAGCTGGATGGGGTGGACCCGATCTAGATGGGGGTGTGTTTCAGTGTTACAGCTGGATGGGGTGGACCTGATCTAGATGGGGGTGTGTTTCAGTGTTGCAGCTGGATGGGGTGGACCCGATCTAGATGGGGGTGTGTTTCAGTGTTGCAGCTGGATGGGGTGGACCCGATCTAGATGGGGGCGTGTTTCAGTGTTGCAGCCTGATGGGGTGGACTCGATCTAGATGGGGGCGTGTTTCAGGGTTGAGGTCCTAACGGTTACACTGGAGCACACTTTCCTGGATGTGTTTCTTGTGCAGGAGTGCTCGTGGGTGTCTCGTTCACATTGCTGTTTGTAAATTAGTTATAATCACATAAGTAAGGTCAATGGGGTGGTTGTCTAGGGACACCTTTATACTGATTGAATGCATTTACTTCAGTGAAGCAATGAGTTTCACAGCCATTTTATGAACTAGAGCAGGAGTGTTAAGCCTGGTCCTGAGAGCTGTAGGGCCTTCTGGATTTCCTTTCACCCGAGTTCTCAATAGAACCAATTATTTTCTTAGTTGCTCAACACTAACATTTTGCCAGGTCTTCAGCCATTGATGATTTTAAAGACACCCAGACAACCTGCAGGATTGTGGCTCTCCAGGACCAGCCTTGGCCACCCCTGAACTAGAGCCATTTAAAAAGGCCCAGGCAAACTTCCACAGAAAAATGGGAAGCCACTGGAGAAAGACAAGGAGTTCTCCCTCCTATCCAGGTACTGCTGCACACAAGAGCACAATGAAGCAGCATTGAAACACGTGAATACTGTCAGTCTTAAAAGTGTACGTACAGGTTAGGGATTGACCAGGGTTGGGCTTAATTCCTGTTTTTCAATGTCAATTTCCAATTCCTATTCCCTTTTAATCAATTCTAACACACCATTGCTCAAAATTGAAATTAGCAGAATGTGAATACATGAGCTTCTCAGAGTGGCAACACATTATTCAATTCCAGTCACTGTCAGTCAATGAAACTGGCTTTAAATGAAAGCAGCTGAACAATCACAACAATTATTATGGCTCTAAAATATCAATTCCAATTCCTTTGAAGAAAGTGGAATTGGGAATTGATTTTAAAAAGGTATTGCAAATGGAACTGGGATGAAAAACCAGGAATTGACCCGACCCCGGTGTTGCTGGAAACATGCAGGTAATCTCACTGCACTAAAGGAAATCTAGAAAGCCATTTACTGCAGCATGTTTCAGCAGCACCACCGATCTGCTGGCTCTGAGATCCACGCTGAACACAGGATAATGCAGAGCTGTTTCATGTGAAGAGTGAAATGCACCGAGCAAGCTGATGAAGCAGGCCTGAGATAAGAGGTGTGGAGCCGGGGGATCCCACTGAGGGACAGTCCATCTGGAATCTTTGTTAACTGCAGTAAAAAAAAAAAAAAAGGCGATTTCACACTTGACCGGAGGCTGTTTACTGCGTCAGATTCAATGTAAAATGATGGAGTGAACACGGCTAGATGCTTTTAGTTGTGAATGTGTTTGTTTCAGGTTTAGTGCATTTTGTTTCTGGTGACCTGCTGGTGTAACTCTAGAGTATTCTCTTAGAAAATAGGTTCAAAGAAATACTCAGTATAAAAGGAGCCGTGAATAGAGTGTGAAATGTTTTAAAGTTTGGAAACCATGAGAACTGGTAATTTGCACTGGTATTGACGACCTAACGCTGGTCAAGGCAGAGGATCCACAGTGTGTGATGCTGATGTAATGCAAGCAAACAAAACTTCATAAATGACAGAACCTTGCTCGTTAACGGGGGCACATGGCAGAAAACATTACCTGCACACTGCACACCTGGCTTGATTCACTACTGCACATGAAGAGATTACCTGCATACTGCACACCTGCCTTGATTCACTACTCAACATGAACAGATTACCTGTACACTGCACACCTGCCTTGATTCACTACTCCACATGAACAGATTACCTGCACACTGCACATGAACAGATTACCTGCACACTGCACACCTGCCTTGATTCACTACTGCACATGAACAGATTACCTGCACACTGCACACCTGCCTTGATTCACTACTGCACATGAACAGATTACCTGCACGCTGCACACCTGCCTTGATTCACTACTGAACATGAACAGATTACCTGCACACTGCACACCTGCCTTGATTCACTACTCAACATGAACAGATTACCTGCACACTGCACACCTGCCTTGATTCACTACTCAACATGAACAGATTACCTGCACACTGCACACCTGCCTTGATTCACTACTCAACATGAACAGATTACCTGCACACTGCACACCTGCCTTGATTCACTACTGCACATGAACAGATTACCTGCACACTGCACACCTGCCTTGATTCACTACTCAACATGAACAGATTACCTGCACACTGCACACCTGCCTTGATTCACTCAACATGAACAGATTACCTGCACACTGCACACCTGCCTTGATTCACTACTCAACATGAACAGATTACCTGCACACTGCACACCTGCCTTGATTCACTACTCAACATGAACAGATTACCTGCACACTGCACACCTGCCTTGATTCACTACTCAACATGAACAGATTACCTGCACACTGCACACCTGCCTTGATTCACTACTCAACATGAACAGATTACCTGCACACTGCACACCTGCCTTGATTCACTACTCAACATGAACAGATTACCTGCACACTGCACACCTGCCTTGATTCACTACTCAACATGAACAGATTACCTGCACACTGCACACCTGCCTTGATTCACTACTCAACATGAACAGATTACCTGCACACTGCACACCTGCCTTGATTCACTACTCAACATGAACAGATTACCTGCACACTGCACACCTGCCTTGATTCACTACTCAACATGAACAGATTACCTGCACACTGCACACCTGCCTTGATTCACTACTCAACATGAACAGATTACCTGCACACTGCACACCTGCCTTGATTCACTACTCAACATGAACAGATTACCTGCACACTGCACACCTGCCTTGATTCACTACTCAACATGAACAGATTACCTGCACACTGCACACCTGCCTTGATTCACTACTCAACATGAACAGATTACCTGCACACTGCACACCTGCCTTGATTCACTACTCAACATGAACAGATTACCTGCACACTGCACACCTGCCTTGATTCACTACTCAACATGAACAGATTACCTGCACACTGCACACCTGCCTTGATTCACTACTCAACATGAACAGATTACCTGCACACTGCACACCTGCCTTGATTCACTACTCAACATGAACAGATTACCTGCACACTGCACACCTGCCTTGATTCACTACTGCACATGAACAGATTACCTGCACGCTGCACACCTGCCTTGATTCACTACTCAACATGAACAGATTACCTGCACACTGCACACCTGCCTTGATTCACTACTCAACATGAACAGATTACCTGCACACTGCACACCTGCCTTGATTCACTACTCAACATGAACAGATTACCTGCACACTGCACACCTGCCTTGATTCACTACTCAACATGAACAGATTACCTGCACACTGCACACCTGCCTTGATTCACTACTCAACATGAACAGATTACCTGCACACTGCACACCTGCCTTGATTCACTACTGCACATGAACAGATTACCTGCACACTGCACACCTGCCTTGATTCACTACTCAACATGAACAGATTACCTGCACACTGCACACCTGCCTTGATTCACTACTCAACATGAACAGATTACCTGCACACTGCACACCTGCCTTGATTCACTACTCAACATGAACAGATTACCTGCACACTGCACACCTGCCTTGATTCACTACTGCACATGAACAGATTACCTGCACGCTGCACACCTGCCTTGATTCACTACTCAACATGAACAGATTACCTGCACACTGCACACCTGCCTTGATTCACTACTCAACATGAACAGATTACCTGCACACTGCACACCTGCCTTGATTCACTACTGCACATGAACAGATTACCTGCACACTGCACACCTGCCTTGATTCACTACTCAACATGAACAGATTACCTGCACACTGCACACCTGCCTTGATTCACTACTGCACATGAACAGATTACCTGCACACTGCACACCTGCCTTGATTCACTACTCAACATGAACAGATTACCTGCACACTGCACACCTGCCTTGATTCACTACTCAACATGAACAGATTACCTGCACACTGCACACCTGCCTTGATTCACTACTCAACATGAACAGATTACCTGCACACTGCACACCTGCCTTGATTCAATACTGCACATGAACAGATTACCTGCACGCTGCACACCTGCCTTGATTCACTCAACATGAACAGATTACCTGCACACTGCACACCTGCCTTGATTCACTACTCAACATGAACAGATTACCTGCACACTGCACACCTGCCTTGATTCACTACTCAACATGAACAGATTACCTGCACACTGCACACCTGCCTTGATTCACTACTGCACATGAACAGATTACCTGCACCCTGCACACCTGCCTTGATTCACTACTGCACATGAAGAGATTACCTGCACCCTGCACACCTGCCTTGATTCACTCAACATGAACAGATTACCTGCACACTGCACACCTGCCTTGATTCACTCAACATGAACAGATTACCTGCACACTGCACACCTGCCTTGATTCACTACTGCACATGAACAGATTACCTGCACCCTGCACATGAACAGATTACCTGCACACTGCACACCTGCCTTGATTCACTACTCAACATGAAGAGATTACCTGCACACTGCACACCTGCCTTGATTCACTACTGCACATGAAGAGATTACCTGCACGCTGCACACCTGCCTTGATTCACTACTCAACATGAACAGATTACCTGTACACTGCACACACATCATGTGCATTGTAATGGGGTGGCCTCCCTGTTGAGGGATGGTCTTGTTTTCATTCTGCTGACTAAATAAATCTGCTGCCAAGCAAGCGCTTCACTTACTTTTATGAGTTTCTAAATTGCTCAAAAACATAAAGTGGTTTTTCGTCCAGTCAAGTAATGAGATGCAGATATTACAATTGGCTGAAGCTGGAATTACTCAACATATGTAAAAAATGGGCAAAAGATAGTATGTAATTCTACTGCACTGTCTGGGTATGTAATGAATAACCCTTTGTGCTCTGAAAAGCTTGCATCACTTGTCAACATTTTGAATTTACTTTTCTCAATTGAAGCACAAGATATTTCCAGAATATAAACCAATATAAAAATATGAAGCAGCACGTTGTGCATCTAACCCATGTATATATAATTGCTCTGCCAGCTCACTGTACTCAAGTGGAAGGGCTTTCACATTATTAATGCAACATCTAAGTGTGCCAACCCAGCTTTCAAAACAGCAGGACTGCACTAACACCATAAGTGCACCATTTATCAAGCACTCTGCCTTGATGTCTTTTAATTACCATGGTTACCCAAACTGAATCTATATTCTTTGAACACTCAATTGACATTAAACCAAGTGTGAAGTCAAGGACATTCATTTCGATTGGAATTGATGCAGGCAGGCAGACACACACACATTGATGCAGACACGCACACAGTGATGCAGACACGCACACATTGATGCAGGCAGACACAGTGATGCAGACACGCACACATTGATGCAGGCAGACACAGTGACGCAGGCACACACACATTGATGCAGACACACACACATTGATGCAGACACGCACACATTGATGCAGGCAGACACAGTGACGCAGGCACACACACATTGATGCAGGCAGACACAGTGATGCAGACACACACACATTGATGCAGGCAGGCGCACACACATTGATGCAGGCAGACACACATTGATGCAGACACACACACATTGATGCAGGCAGACACAGTGATGCAGACAGACACAGTGATGCAGACACACACACATTGATGCAGGCAGACACAGTGATGCAGACACACACACATTGATGCAGACACACACACATTGATGCAGGCAGACACAGTGATGCAGACACGCACACATTGATGCAGACACACACACATTGATGCAGGCAGACACAGTGATGCAGACACACACACATTGATGCAGGCAGACACAGTGATGCAGACACGCACACATTGATGCAGGCAGACACACATTGATGCAGGCAGACGCACACACATTGATGCAGACACACACACATTGATGCAGGCAGACGCACACACATTGATGCAGACACACACACATTGATGCAGACACGCACACATTGATGCAGACACACACATTGATGCAGACACACACACACATTGATGCAGGCAGACACACATTGATGCAGACACGCACACACACACAGGTCCTCTGCAAGGGTTACCTGATTTGTTGACACATTGCTAGTGTAGTGGTCAATGCCATTGCTGAGGAGGTCAAAGTGCAACATTGCGCTAAGATTTAAAACTGCTACCTTCACGACAGGAGGCCAAATCGACATTACCTGACAGCTGAAATGTTGTCAGTACAGGCTAATAAAAACTGCCTCTACTGCCTGAATGGGGGGGTTTATGAGAGAGTTGGTAAAACTCTGGACACACAGGTCTCTATTCAATGAGTCTAAACAGTAATGCTTTTGAATACCGCCACCATCTGGGACATTAAAATAGAGCTCTTTGTGTACCAAGGTTATGAGAAAATACATATTTATAAATCAGGAGGTCTGTTTTAGCACTAGAAGAAACATTTTAAGCAGTGTTCTTTGTTTGTTTGTTTGCTTAAAGTTTCAGCCCATTTATTAAAATTGAAGAGCTCCCAATAGCTGTGCTACCTCCTGGTCCTCACAAGGACTACTCCTCAGTGATAATACTGTGTGTAATGCTCCTTGCTGGTAAGATTATTCAGCCCTGTGTTCCCAGCGGTAATCTTCATGCAACTGTAATTACTACTGTCCCTGCGTATCGACTCTCTGAGGCTGATCATTCAGCTGTACTGTCCCTGCGTATCGACTCTCTGAGGCTGATCATTCAGCTGTACTGTCCCTGCGTATCGACTCTCTGAGGCTGATCCTTCAGGCATACTGTCCATCTGTATCGACACTCTGAGGCTGATCCTTCAGCTGTACTGTCCCTGTGTATCGACTCTCTGAGGCTGATCCTTCAGCTGTACTGTCCCTGCGTATCGACTCTCTGAGGCTGATCATTCAGCTGTACTGTCCCTGCATATCGACACTCTGAGGCTGATCATTCAGCTGTACTGTCCCTGTGTATCGACTCTCTGAGGCTGATCATTCAGCTGTACTGTCCCTGCGTATCGACTCTCTGAGGCTGATCCTTCAGACATACTGTCCATCCGTATCGACACTCTGAGGCTGATCCTTCAGACATACTGTCCATCTGTATCGACACTCTGAGGCTGATCATTCAGCTGTACTGTCCCTGTGTATCGACTGTCTGAGGCTGATCCTTCAGCTGTACTGTCCCTGTGTATCGACTCTCTGAGGCTGATCCTTCAGCTGTACTGTCCCTGCGTATCGACTCTCTGAGGCTGATCCTTCAGACATACTGTCCATCCGTATCGACACTCTGAGGCTGATCCTTCAGCTGTACTGTCCCTGTGTATCGACTCTCTGAGGCTGATCCTTCAGCTGTACTGTCCCTGCGTATCGACTCTCTGAGGCTGATCCTTCAGACATACTGTCCATCCGTATCGACACTCTGAGGCTGATCCTTCAGCTGTACTGTCCCTGCGTATCGACACTCTGAGGCTGATCATTCAGCTGTACTGTCCCTGCGTATCGACTCTCTGAGGCTGATCCTTCAGCTGTACTGTCCCTGTGTATCGACTCTCTGAGGCTGATCATTCAGCTGTACTGTCCCTGCGTATCGACACTCTGAGGCTGATCCTTCAGCTGTACTGTCCCTGCGTATCAACTCTCTGAGGCTGATCCTTCAACTAGTTACTACTGTCCCTCTGTATCGACTCTGAGGCTGATCATTCAGTTTTTAAGCCCTCTCCTGTTGGAATGCTTTCCCAAGGGATATTATCTTCACAGCTGCTTTCATACAAGGTCTGCTTTGGTAATTCAGGGCAGTCCGGACTCTCTTCAATCCACTCAGAAGGAATCAGTCTCGCTTCAGAAGACAGCAGAAAGGTCTGGCTGCCGCTCATGTTGTCAATGCTAATTAGTGATATGAAGATGTCTGAAGCCAGGTCATTTCTTATTCACTGCCCTTCCTCTGAGAGCTGCTGCCACAGACATATTCAGACTGAAGAATTGAATTATGAAGCCCTGATGGAAGTCACCTAGCAGGCTGATCAAGTGTGAATACTCTGCGGCAAACAGGGATTTATCATTGTGGGGCTTTGAGAAGGTAATAGGATGTAAAGGAAGGGCTTCACTCCCATTAGGAGATAAATAAACAGGGGGGGATACCGCCCTGCTTTGTTATTAGAAAAGCTGCTATTTCTGGAACGCCAGATGAAGTTTCTGTGATGAAGTATGATCGAGATGTTTTTTGTTTTTACTGCATATATATATATATATATATATATATATATATATATATATATATATATATATATATATATATATCCAATAAGGGTTTATTTGCAGGCTATTAGAGTGATGCAATTTACAAGAAGAAAAATAGAAGATCAGTTTAAAAGATTCTGCTCATTTCAAAGCCTTGAAATAGTGTACCTTAAAAAATAATAACATGGAGCTACATCTGATATCATAGCTTTCAGTGTAACAATATTACCACACAACCATGTGGAGGGTTCAATTAGTAGCAGTAATGCCACCCTCCAACACTGTAACATTGTAATAGATACTGAAGTTCACTATAGCATTGTAATAGATACTGAAGTTCACTATAGCATTGTAATAGGTACTGAAGTTCACTATAGCATTGTAATAGATACTGAAGTTCACTATAGCATTGTAATAGATGCTGACGTTCACTGTAGCATTGTAATAGATACTGAAGTTCACTATAGCATTGTAATAGATACTGAAGTTCACTATAGCATTGTAATAGGTACTGAAGTTCACTATAGCATTGTAATAGATACTGAAGTTCACTATAGCATTGTAATAGATGCTGACGTTCACTGTAGCATTGTAATAGATACTGAAGTTCACTATAGCATTGTAATAGATACTGAAGTTCACTATAGCATTGTAATAGATACTGAAGTTCACTATAGCATTGTAATAGATGCTGAAGTTCACTATAGCATTGTAATAGATGCTGAAGTTCACTATAGCAGTGTAATAGATACTGAAGTTCACTATAGCATTGTAATAGATGCTGAAGTTCACTATATCATTGTAATAGATGTTGAAGTTCACTATAGCGTTGTAATAAATACTGAAGTTCACTATAGCATTGTAATAGATGCTGAAGTTCACTATAGCATTGTAATAGATGCCGAAGTTCACTGTAGCATTGTAATAGATGTTGAAGTTCACTATAGCATTGTAATTGATGTTGAAGTTCACTATAGCATTGTAATAGATGCCGAAGTTCACTGTAGCATTGTAATAGATGTTGAAGTTCACTATAGCATTGTAATTGATGTTGAAGTTCACTATAGCATTGTAATAGATACTGAAGTTCACTATAGCATTGTAATAGATGCTGAAGTTCACTATATCATTGTAATAGATGTTGAAGTTCACTATAGCGTTGTAATAAATACTGAAGTTCACTATAGCATTGTAATAGATGCTGAAGTTCACTATAGCATTGTAATAGGTGTTGAAGTTCACTATAGCATTGTAATAGATACTGAAGTTCACTATAGCATTGTAATAGATGCCGAAGTTCACTGTAGCATTGTAATAGATGTTGAAGTTCACTATAGCATTGTAATTGATGTTGAAGTTCACTATAGCATTGTAATAGATACTGAAGTTCACTATAGCATTGTCATAGATACTGAAGTTCACTATAGCATTGTAATAGATGTTGAAGTTCACTATAGCATTGTAATAGATACTGAAGTTCACTATAGCATACTATATGGAATACTGTTTTTACATGGGAGGTTACAAACACATGTATATTTAGATCATCAGGAGAAATCAGAAATCATTTCCATTGCTTACATTTGAATATCTCCTGTTGACATGCCCTTGTTCTGCTCTCTCATTTCATTCTGCGCACACTGTGAAGGGTTTTTACTTTCCAAGTATAAGCACTCCTGAGGCAGGGAGGACTCCTGAGCACACTCCGGTCCCAAACTCTCTCAACCACAGCAAAGAAGACATGCAGTGAGGTTTTCAGCAGGCTTGTTTACAACAGCAGAAAAGTCACAAAATGTTCCTGTTCTCTTTTTCCATTGCTGCGTGCAATAAGGTTATTAACTTATTTCATTTCTCAATTCTTCCAATTGGCATGTGCTGTTGCAATTATTGCAGGCAAAAGACCAGCAGGAACACGCACAGATCAAAACCAAACCAAAAACATGGTCCTGGTTATTATTGCGGTGAATTAATGTTGCAGGCCTGCTTTGTAGTTATTTTAAACAGCATGCAACATGAATAAGAAAATGGCCAAGTCTAAAATAAAGGTCAAAGGCTCTTTTTTGACATTTATAAGATGGAGGGTGTGTTTTGGTTTCTGGAAAGAACTGTCTTGCCTCGCTTTCACTAAAGACTCCTGCCCATCAACACCTTGTTCTGTGGCAAGTCAAAAACACTCGGGTATCGTTCTTGATACTGTCAGCAATCATAAGACTTAGTGATTACAAAACTATAGAAACACTGCATTGAATACAACAAATGCCTGTTCTACTAATTTATTAAACAAAGTCAAACAAAATCTGCTATGGGGTATATATGTTTTAAACATTTGTATGTTAATCAGTTTTAATCAAATAATTAATTAAAGAAACATTTAAAAAAACACATCATTTTCTAAATGTGGGCTTTACTTCCCCATACTGCCCCTGTGGGCTTCTGTTTCATAATAAACCAAATACAACAACGAGTTCTCCTGCATTTCTGTGGCTTTAAAATAAAGCATGCGCACCGTATAGAATGAAGACTATTGCCTAATCAGTGAGCTCTCAGCCCAGGGGTAGCACTCCACCCTCCTGCCTGCTTCATGTCAGTGTCATTTACTGTGGATGGATGCACACAGACTGGGTAAACAAGTCAGATAGTCTGGAACAGACAGTCAAAACTTGCATTCACATTGAAATAGGACTTTGCTTTCTTTAACATATTCACTGGATTTAATACTAATAGTGTTACGAATAGAGTAACTGTAGTATTATTGTCTTTGTCAATGACTCTAATGTACCAGTACTTCAGGGGGTTTGGTGCTTTCTGTGTTACGTGGTGTCGTTGTTTCTGTTAAGGATTGAGTCTGGTATATTTTCCAGTGTCCCGTGATTGACATGTCCCGGATGGAAAGATTGTGTTCGCCTGGACTCTGGTTGCCAGATTCTGTTTACAGGCGAGTTCTCCAGCGTTCTGTGCTTTCCACAAGTTCATGAGAGAAATGTTATTTGAATGTACTGTAAAGAATCTGCCGCTAAAAACTTTCATCTTGAATTCTGAATAATGATTGGACCTTCTTACTGGTGTAGATGATGGACAGTTCAGAAACATGTCTGCTTGTTTTGAATGTTGTTGATACTTGAGTTGTCACCAATGTACAGTGAGCTACGTTTCATACAGAACAGTATGAAGATGCAGTTCAAGGGCTGACAGTTTCAATGTTTATTTCAGAGTGTTTTGTGTTTGTTTTCCTCTCTCTAGTTGTCAGGAGTAATGCTTGTTTCCTCTCCCCGTCCCCTTGCTCTTGCACATGCTGTTCTGCAGTCCTGTGGTGAAGCGGTTTTATTTCAGTGTTTACGTGTTTGTTTTCCTCTCTCTAGTTGTCAGGAGTAATGCTTGTTTGCTCTTGCATGTGCTATTCTGCTGTCCTGTAGCGAAGGTGTCAGTTCTTGTTTGTGTTGCACAGTGCAGTCTGGTATTATGGGATGCTGGAGCTAGGTATATTCCAGCAGGGGTTGCTTCCTCCAGGCTTGATGTTTGAATGGAATCTGAAAGTGAGGAGACATGCTCATGGCCAGGTGTTACCCTTTTACATTTCAGGGGGACTTTAATGGCTGTGGTAGCCTGTAAGTTTAAATCTGAAGCATGTCTTTTGAAGAAGAAATTCTTTACGATGACCTTTAGAACTATGCATAATTCATTGAAGTAAACGATTCATTTTAAGCAGTTTGCAAACTGAAATATGACTGACACTCTTGACCCAAGTGTTTTTATTAAGCAATCAATTTTGTTTGAAGTCAGGTAAAGGAGGATTAATCTCAAGGTCAAAGTTCTGGATACAGTTTGCATTTCATGATATAATTAATGTGGAGAAATGCAGTCCAATCAGCTGAATCCCGCCTTTTATACAAGAGGCACTGTGATCTTGATTTGTTTTCTTCAGAACAGTTCAATAAATGAAGGAGTTCAATGAAATACTCACATGGCCTGCGTTTCAGTCACAGCAGTGAATTCCCGCAGTTCTGTTGAATTTTTCCACAGAAATCTCACCATTATCCCTGGGGGTGGAGTGATGTAAAGACAGCTCATTCTAAACAGCTGTTCAAGGACAGGCCTCTCTTTTACAGGAGGTCTGAGAATCAGGAGAACGACGGCTTTCTTTCCCTTCCTAAAATCTGCTAACAGACTCCAATGAAGCGAACTACCTCCCGGTTTTGTGGAAATGTCCACTGATGCTGAAGAAAAGCAAAGCCAAGAATATGTTTCAAATATAGACAAGCAAACTGTGTTACTTATTATCTCTATCTATCTGTCTATCTATCTATATCTATCTATCTATCTATCTATCTATCTATCTATCTATCTATCTATCTATCTATCTATCTATCTCTCTATCTATCGGATTTGAGTCCTGGCAGCCCCTGGAAGTCTCCCTGTTCCACTGTTGCATGGGGACAGGGCCTCCTTGTCATGTTCTTTTAAATCCATTTCTGTAGCCATTTGTTGCACATAGTTACTATTACACTTATTTTGTACATCCTATCTGTTTTAGCATTGATGCGGTTTCCTGTATATCACACCTACAAAACTGTTGCATTTATCCAGTATGTGTGGAGAAGCAGTCTGGCTTCTGCAAAATTCCGATGTGTTTTCCAGAAATGCATTTATTCCAAAAGCCCTACAGGTGTGCAGTTGAAAGCATGGCCATTTTAAACAGGTCTTGTACTGTTTGTCTTTCTGCCTACTCCTCTGGGGTAGTTCTTCAGTTCCTTATCTTGCTCCTGAAGTCTGAGTCCAGTGTTTGCTGGCAGCAATGCCCCCCTCTCCTGCCATTTCCAGTAACAATGAGGCTGGAATCGTGCTCCTGAAGGTTCTGCAGGCTGGGGATTTGTAAATACTGTCTGCCATCAAGACACTGAGAGGGTCTTATGTTCTAACAGGAAGTTCTGAAGAGCAGAAGAGCTGCAGGGCCGTCCCTTGGGAGTCACATGACTACCCCATTCCAATGAAATCCTCCCGCCCCTTGCCAGAGGAGGTAAGCCTAATGCCCTGTTCTGGACGGAGCTCATTATCCTAATGCACAGTGCAGCACTGGTGTGAGCTGCTGCCCAGATGTGCGTATCATCTGTCCTCGGTTGACCCATGTGCCCTTGCTTTGGGAAACACAGTGATTCGAATCAGCTGTTCCAGTTCAGCCATTCTCCCCAGCAGGCTGCTGCTGGGCAGACATCTAGGGCAATAGGGCCATCTCCTCTGTGAACAGTACTGAAAACTGCCACAGCAAATTAAAAATAAAACTTTTCTAGATCAGCTCCTCAGTGTGTTGTCCTGTTGCTTTTGCAGAATGTACTTCTTATTTTTAATGTAGGCCCTAAAATATTTCATGTAAGAATAAATGATTTATCAGATGAAGCAGTTTCTTCAGGGAACTTGCTGCGTGGACTGAAGTGAACTTAGATACAGTGTGAAACAATTCGTTTTCTCTTAGCAGATCAGTGTCTGGGGATCAGCTTAGCCAGGACACATTGTAAAAGAAGGTATGGACAACCAGAAGGGCTATCAAAATTGAGCCCTCCTTATCCAATGAGATATGTGCCTCTCAAAGGGGCAGTGCCCATCTAGCATTGAGCACTGAGTTATGATGCTACTGCACAGATTATCTGTAGGAATGACAGGAAACATGAATGAGGTTTGAAGCCATTGAAAGATCAGGGCACCCGCAATACTGTGAGGAGGATAAGAAGGAATCTAACTGCCAGCACTTGATTAATCAGTAACACAACAGATCTTTCTACATACAAAATGGCATTGCCAATGAAATCCAGTAGGGTCTACTGTATGTAGTTACCTAATTAGTACATGCAGGCTATTATGTGTTTATAATTGACATAAGTGGGTTCTATGTAGTTACCTGATTACTCTAAAATGGTATTTGTCAGTCAGAATGCAAGTAGACCTTATGTACAGTCCCCCCTTTAGCATGGACCTGCCTCAGGGTGCAGCTCAAGGTCTGTATTGAGGTACACCATTGGTGCCCATTATTAATGCTGTGGTTGAACCCTTTTACTCTAAATCTTCCAGGTTCCCAGTTGAAATGACAGAAGCCCTTGTATGAAAGGTAAATTCTATTTGATCACCAGGTTAGGCAGCAGGTTGAATGATAATGTGTGTATAAACCATGACTCGTGAATAGAAGAAACCTGTTTCCTCGTCACGCAAGGCTAGTTCTAGTAGACTGCATAATGCTGGTTCTCAGTGAGCCACGGGTGACACACATTGACAGTCATGACCTTCAATGCGGTGCCTGGTGCAACAGTGCTTTGTAACTTTCTGTGGTGTATCACGATTGCGAGCCAGCCTCGACAGCCCGTTCTGAGGTTCCTGACGGGTATTTTGAAACGTTTGCTCAGGATTAGCGTGGAGTTACTGTACATCAGCACTAGAATTGCACTTCCAGAAGCCAAGCTCACTCAGCTGCACTGCGGGCTCTTTATTTCTGTGCCTGCAGTGCATACAGTACATTGAAGCAAATGAATTGCATGCAAATAAGAGCATAGCTTACGGTAAAGATCAACTCCCCATTTAATTGCTTTAAATCTGGAGACAATCCATGGATCTCTCTCAGTTACTTCAGAGGCTTTTGTCAACCCCCCAACAATTCACAGCAGTGTGGGGCATTAACAAGCACAGCTCCGGTATAGCAATGTAGCTCAGTCTCTTTGGAGGCCTTGGGAGATTCCACTGTATATCTGTGTATAGGCTGAGTGCATCATTTACACAGCGAGACGTAAACGGCAGGCTGTGGAGCAGGTGAAGTGTGGGTAGCACTGTCTGCCAGTAATGGAATAATTCAAGAAGAAGAACTACATTCTAATGATGTCACTTTCCTGTGGGAGAGATCTGCAGCCAGCGGCCTGTCATGTTGAAAAGCCTGCTGGCTGGAGTGGAGAATCGCCTCAGCTGTCCCTCACTGGGGGGCTGTCATCTCTAATCTCATCCTAGCCCGATTAGGCCCGCTGGCCTGCTGTGTGCTAGAGCTGTCTCCACTCCTCCAGCAGGGGGCCCGGTCTAGATGGGAAAGATTGCACAACCCAGACACAACACACCACTTATTAACATCATGGAGGGCTTGTTTCGCATTTGTAGATTAAAGACACACACTGACTCAGTCTTTGAGCTACCCTGTGTCCTAAGACAGCCCCTTTCACTGGTGTCGGTCATGTCTCTTTTCTATGAAACACAACACAGGGGGCCATTTACCAGCTGTGGACAAAACAGATTCCCTGTCTTGAACATGCCTCCACCCAGAACACTTTTCAGCTAAACTGCATTTCTTAATTGTGTTTAAAAATAAAAGCCTCCCCTCATGGCTGTGCCTTACCATGTGAAGACAGTAAGAACAAATACATTAAAAAGAAAGCCAGCGGCAGCAGGATTGCATGGGGAGGGGGAGGGGAAGGCTTGAATTTACATTCCCTACAGGGAAGCTGTATCTCACCCAGGAGCAGAAGGGAAGCTGTGTCTCACCCAGGAGCAGAAGGGAAGCTGTGTCTCACCCAGGAGCAGAAGGGAAGCTGTGTCTCACCCAGGAGCAGAAGGGAAGCTGTGTCTCACCCAGGAGCAGAAGGGAAGCTGTATCTCACCCAGGAGCAGAAGGGAAGCTGTATCTCACCCAGGAGCAGAAGGGAAGCTGTGTCTCACCCAGGAGCAGAAGGGAAGCTGTATCTCACCCAGGAGCAGCAGGGAAGCTGTGTCTCACCCAGGAGCAGAAGGGAAGCTGTGTCTCACCCAGGAGCAGAAGGGAAGCTGTGTCTCACCCAGGAGCAGAAGGGAAGCTGTATCTCACCCAGGAGCAGCAGGGAAGCTGTGTCTCACCCAGGAGCAGCAGGGAAGCTGTGCCTCACCCAGGAGCAGCAGGGAAGCTGTGCCTCACCCAGGAGCAGCAGGGAAGCTGTGCCTCACCCAGGAGCAGCAGGGAAGCTGTGCCTCACCCAGGAGCAGCAGGGAAGCTGTGCCTCACCCAGGAGCAGAAGGGAAGCTGTATCTCACCCAGGAGCAGCAGGGAAGCTGTGCCTCACCCAGGAGCAGCAGGGAAGCTGTGCCTCACCCAGGAGCAGCAGGGAAGCTGTGCCTCACCCAGGAGCAGCAGGGAAGCTGTGCCTCACCCAGGAGCAGCAGGGAAGCTGTTTCTCACCCAGGAGCAGCAGGGAAGCTGTTTCTCACCCAGGAGCAGAAGGGAAGCTGTTTCTCACCCAGGAGCAGCAAAGAAGCTGTGCCTCACACAGGAGCAGCAGGGAAACTGTGCCTCACTCAGGAGCAGCAGGGAAGCTGTGCCACCCATGAGCAGCAGGGAAGGTGTGCCTCACCCAGGAGCAGCAGGGAAGCTGTGCCTCACCCAGGAGCAGCAGGGAAGCTGTGCCTCAGACCCTGTCTTATTCCCTGTCGTTGGGATGCAGTTCTTAATTACTCTGTACTACTGTCCTGCTGCTCTTGCTGGTAGGGATGGCACTCGCCACACTCGTACTGTACACTCCCTAATGCAAACACAACTACAACATGTGGGCACTGCAGCCAGTCACTGAGCAGCATGAACAGAAACCAGCATCGTACTGGGTGAGGCTGCAGCAACCCTCTCATGCTTTTTTTATTTTAAAACTGAAATAAAGAAAAGACACAACAGGCTTTATTGATATCCAATCAGTGGTATACATTGTCTGGTATTTGGTATTCTTTATTCTGGCTCTGTTCAGCTGACCTCCTTTAATCTTACAGCAGATATCAGGGCTTCACAGCTAGAAACTTGCTCTGAAAAGGGAAAGTTTTATTTTGTCAAGTCTATATCAGGTCATTCTGTAGACTAGGCTATGGTATTATGCTCTTCGTGACAATGCAGTTTAAAAACCAGTTGCTCTCTATGCTGCCAGGCTTTTCTCTTTAGTTGAGTTGTTTTTTTCTCTGGAGTTTAAAGCCTCATCTAACTCAACCCCATGTGCATTGCATTGAGCGAAATTGTGCAGAGCAGAGGATGTTTGTGCCCCATTACAGCTGGGAGCTGCACCAGTGCCTTCATTCACTGAACTACATGAAGCTCTGAAGAAGACAAAGAACCATCTCATAACGAAAAGCCGTCACAAACTGGTCCACTTTTGTTAAAGCAAAACACTTCCTGTTCATTCACTGGCTAAGAGAGTTCATAGTTTAAAAATAAGAATGAAGTTTTACATTAGGAAAGAAGTGTGCTGCCTCAGGGATACCAATATCTATGACTAGGGAATGAAGATATCCTTATTGTTTCTAGAGGACTGTGTTTTACAAACACATGTGTGCGGCTGAACAGTGCTGTACTGCTGAGTATATGCACAGTCCTTGTGAGAGAGAGAGAGCTGCTGGCTGTACTCAGGACATTACAGTGTGTCAGGGACTAGTTAATAAAAATCATTACCACCATAGTGGGGTCAAGAGGCTGATTGTACAGCAAGCACGTTATACAGTAGAAATGGCATGGTCTCATCTGCAGGGCAAATCCATAAAGAATTGCAAATAGTGTACTGTGATGGAGAGCGAATGAATCCGAATCAACAATCTCCCTCTCGACCGGTGAGGGCACTGTACAACAGGAGCTGCGGGCTTCCTACTGAATGGTTGGGCAGTTCATCCCAGGGACAGTCGGGAGCCGGCCATTCAGGAAGAGGGCGGCGTTACGGTACCTGGAGTCATCGCCCTAGTACGGTGAGCGAAGTTTCAGTCATGAATTGGAGGAGACGTGATTGAACTAGCTATCAGAGGGGGCGGGGCTTAGGGTACTTTAGGGGGACGTGACGCCGTAATCGGCTCCTTTGTTGTGGTTAATGGGAGGAGACAAGGACGGAATCTTGAATGAAGTGTGGGTTCATTGAGAAGTGTTGTGTTTGTTTTGCCAGAAGGCTGATACAAAGCTGGAGCTGCAGCGAGAAGCCCGGACCTGAACGCGCACGAGCACCAGCACTCAGAGCACTGCACCTGCACCAGAGCACCCAGTTTGGAGACGTGTTTTTGTGTTTATTATTTCGGGACTGCAACCCCTTTGTTTTGTAGCTGGTAATACCCATTGCTGGGTAGAACCAGCTTTATTATTTTGGGTCCAGTTTTCGCTGGCAATACCCATTGCTGGGTAGAGCCAGCTTTATTATTTGAAACCCGGTTTAAAAAGGGCATTAAAAGAAACCTGACCGGTAGACTTTGTGTTTGTCCTTTGTTGGAGCACCTCAACTCACCTATACACCGGAGCACTACAAACCACTTTGCCACATGTACTGAATAAAGTGAGTGAAATGCATGTCTTTTGGAGTTGTGTTCTCTCCCAGTATTGTAATGATTCTGCCATGCTTGCACCATGTTTGGAGTTGTGTTCTCTCCCAGTATTGTAATGATTCTGCCATGCTTGCACCATGTTTGGCGTTGTGTTCTCTCCCAGTATTGTAATGATACTGCCATGCTTGCACCATGTTTGGCGGTGTTTCCAGATCTGCACATGTCTTTTGGAAAGTCAGGTCAGTAAGAGTTCAGCAGTGAAGCAGTTTTCCATCCAGACTGCAGTGGGGGTGTAATCCAGCCTGGGATATTTTAAGGGAAATCAGCTGCACTCTTCTTCACTCACTGTGTAGAAATTATTTCCTAGGTCAGCACATTGTAGCCCCCTGACTTCCTAAGTGTTCAGCATATTGTAATGCCCTGACTTCCTATGTGTTCAGCACATTGTAGCCCCCTGACTTCCTATGTGTCCAGCACATTGTAATGCCCTGACTTCCTATGTATTCAGCACATTGTAGCCCCCTGACTTCCTATGTGTCCAGCACATTGTAATGCCCTGACTTCCTATGTGTCCAGCACATTGTAGCCCCCTGACTTCCTATGTGTCCAGCACATTGTAATGCCCTGACTTCCTATATATTCAGCACATTGTAGCCCCCTGACTTCCTATGTGTTCAGCACATTGTAATGCCCTGACTTCCTATGTGTTCAGCACATTGTGGCCCCCTGACTTCCTATGTGTTCAGCACATTGTAATGCCCTGACTTCCTATATGTTCAGCACATTGTAGCCCCCTGACTTCCTATGTGTTCAGCACATTGTAATGCCATGACTTCCTATGTGTTCAGCACATTGTAATGCCCTTACTTCCTATATATTCAGCACATTGTAGCCCCCTGACTTCCTATGTGTTCAGCACATTGTAATGCCCTGACTTCCTATGTGTTCAGCACATTGTGGCCCCCTGACTTCCTCTGTGTCCAGCACATTGTAATGCCCTGACTTCCTATATATTCAGCACATTGTAGCCCCCTGACTTCCTATGTGTTCAGCATATTGTAATGCCATGACTTCCTATGTGTTCAGCACATTGTAATGCCCTGACTTCCTATATATTCAGCACATTGTAGCCCCCTGACTTCCTATGTGTTCAGCACATTGTAATGCCCTGACTTCCTATGTGTTCAGCACATTGTGGCCCCCTGACTTCCTATGTGTCCAGCACATTGTAATGCCCTGACTTCCTATATATTCAGCACATTGTAGCCCCCTGACTTCCTATGTGTTCAGCACATTGTAATGCCCTGACTTCCTATGTGTTCAGCACATTGTAATGCCCTGACTTCCTATATATTCAGCACATTGTAGCCCCCTGACTTCCTATGTGTTCAGCACATTGTAATGCCATGACTTCCTATGTGTTCAGCACATTGTAATGCCCTTACTTCCTATATATTCAGCACATTGTAGCCCCCTGACTTCCTATGTGTTCAGCACATTGTAATGCCCTGACTTCCTATGTGTTCAGCACATTGTGGCCCCCTGACTTCCTCTGTGTCCAGCACATTGTAATGCCCTGACTTCCTATATATTCAGCACATTGTAGCCCCCTGACTTCCTATGTGTTCAGCATATTGTAATGCCCTGACTTCCTATGTGTTCAGCACATTGTAATGCCCTGACTTCCTATATATTCAGCACATTGTAGCCCCCTGACTTCCTATGTGTTCAGCACATTGTAATGCCCTGACTTCCTATGTGTTCAGCACATTGTGGCCCCCTGACTTCCTATGTGTCCAGCACATTGTAATGCCCTGACTTCCTATATATTCAGCACATTGTAGCCCCCTGACTTCCTATGTGTTCAGCACATTGTAATGCCCTGACTTCCTATGTGTTCAGCACATTGTAGCCCCCTGACTTCCTATGTGTTCAGCACATTGTAATGCCCTGACTTCCTATATATTCAGCACATTGTAGCCCCCTGACTTCCTATGTGTTCAGCACATTGTAATGCCCTGACTTCCTATGTGTCCAGCACATTGTAGCCCCCTGACTTCCTATGTGTTCAGCACATTGTAATGCCCTGACTTCCTATATATTCAGCACATTGTAGCCCCCTGACTTCCTATGTGTTCAGCACATGTAATGCCCTGACTTCCTATGTGTCCAGCACATTGTAGCCCCCTGACTTCCTATGTGTTCAGCACATGTAATGCCCTGACTTCCTATATATTCAGCACATTGTAGCCCCCTGACTTCCTATGTGTCCAGCACATTGTAGCCCCCTGACTTCCTATGTGTTCAGCACATGTAATGCCCTGACTTCCTATATATTCAGCACATTGTAGCCCCCTGACTTCCTATGTGTCCAGCACATTGTAATGCCCTGACTTCCTATATATTCAGCACATTGTAGCCCCCTGACTTCCTATGTGTTCAGCACATTGTAATGCCCTGACTTCCTATGTGTCCAGCACATTGTAGCCCCCTGACTTCTCTGAGGAAACATCTTTTGAATGAAGCAGCCACACAGTTGTTGGTTTATTTCCTCAGTTGTTGAGCTTCACTGGAGTACAGGGTCAGTACATCTGGCCCATTCAGATAAAAGCATGTTCATTTTTAAGTGTTATCAAGATATACAGTATATGTTAAAAATGAATCCTATTAAAGGGTTAGTGTAGAAGCACCTAGCCTATGTTTTGCAGATATTAAAGGAGGCTGTTATTTCACAAGCTTTACCTGCAGGGGTGCGGTTTGATGGTATCATAATACAGATGGTAAACAAAGAGGAAAGAAGATCGATATCTTTGCTTTGTGTAACAGGTGTAAAATGAATACGCACTCTTCCTTTAGTTAGAAATAATCTGGGGATTTAATCATTTCTCATTTTATTTATATTGTATTGTTGTTGTTAAACTGTTAACTGTTGCTTTGTTAAATTCATTAAAAAATGAATGACGCAATGAGTCAAGGTTAATTGCCCTTTTGCGCGGGAGCAGGTCACTCGTGGTTTGCGATTTCCAGGTGAGGCTGCAGATGTGAGCTGGTCTGTAAGAATAATATTATTACTGTCTATTTTACTTAGTGACTGCGTAAGCTTTGGTTAAAAGTTTAAATGTATTATACTTGGAACGATGTAATAGATATTTAATCACTGTAGTAAGAATTGATCGAGGATGGTAAAGCGTGTTTACCACGTGTCTGGGATTAAACGCAACAGATGATTTACATGAATGGGTTGTAATAATTCTGGAGTTGTGTTTCTGTAATTAATGCTGTTTATGTTAATGACTCCCGGCTTGCTATTTACAGATCCCGAAGCTGACTCTGTCAGCGCAATAAAACGAGAAACTGAAGTGATCGAGAAACCCGTCTGCAGTCTGCTTTGTATGGGGCTGGCTCCAGTTGGAGAAGGGGTCACAAGCATGCAGGTAAAAAAAAAGAAGAAAAAAAAGTTCCACGCATAGTACAGAAAAGACAGGGTTACATTTGCTTCCCTGAGCTAAAACCGAGTCCGTGTGACACGCAGTGTGTAGAACCAGGTGTGTACAGCCAGCCAGGTGTAGTCAGGTGAAGCAGACCACAGGAGGAGGCTACACTACTGTGAAGGATGAAGAACGCAACCCTGGAGTCGGTGTACACTGGAAGGATTGAGGGCAGTGCAGTTCTAACTGTGGACAATACTACTACACTATAGATTGAATAGTGTATTACAATCATGCAGTGCAATCAAATACATTGATTCATTGTATCGTGAGAAAACGCAGTACTGTATCCTATTGTAAAAGCGCAATGCAATACAAATCGTGCAGCTGAGGCGAATGCAGAGTACAGTATGTTCGTCTCTGTAGAGAGGAGACAGTCCGCTGACTCCCTTTGGAGCCTCCCCCTCCTCCGTTTCTCGGCCGTCTTCTCTGTAACCCCGCTCCCATCGCGAGTGAGATAGAGGCTGGCGTGTTGCGCAATCAAACAGGGAGCGGGCTGTGTACTCACCCTGAACCAGATCCAATGCAAGGGGGAGTGTTTCACGTGAAGTGTGTTGTATTAACCGTCTTCACTTCTGTGCAGCGCTGGACGGGAATGTGTATTCGATCTGTGAAGGAAGGATGTGAGGAAAACGCGTAGTGAAGCTTGGATTTATATCTACCTTGGTTTTTAGCGTCATACTTTCCAAAACAAGCTTTCTTCTTGTGTTTCTTGTTGCAAAACTGGTCCCTGCAAAGCTGTCCACGGAACACCAGCTTGTCTAGATGGTAAGTTTAACAAACGTTTGTGTGGAATGAATTAATTACTCTAGACGTGTATCTTGTGTTTTCATGCTCCGAAGTCAGACTGTTCGACGAGTTATAAGTAAATATGACAGGCAAAAAAACAAACAAACATTGAAATTACAAGCTTGGGGTTATTTATAGTGTTTTTAATAGAGATCTTGTGATTTTATTTGGGAATTTGGCTGCAAAGCGCTCTAGTGCGTATACCCTGTATGCATAATACTTAATGGTAGAGCGTCAGATAAGGGAGAGTAGATTGCTCTTATAATGGGGCATTTGTGAATGTGCGTGTTACTCATATTGCTATGTATGACATCACCAGAGTTATGCTTATTCTTGTCGTGAAAGGGTATGTAGTACGTTTGTATTTGTGGCTTCCGTACATTTACAGATTTTGTAAACGGACTGCTGCGTTGTGTCAGATCCAAACTATTTTGCATGTGAGTTCCCATTGTGTTAGTGCACGGAAGTGTAAATCGAAGAGCAACGGGTCCTGCTGCATCTGAGAAGGCAGCTGGAGAGCAGAATACAGGGCGGTTAATTTGCTCATTAATATACAGCAAGTGACATGGCAGTGCAAATGAATGGACTGCTGCTGCACAGTGCAAAGAGGACAGTGTGGTAATGCTGAAGTACATGAGACGCACTGCTGTCGATGATGAGAAAGAGGGTTCAGTCCTTCCTTGTTACTCCAGCAGAGGGAGCGCTCCCGGGTGCAAAGAGGACAGTCCGGTAATGCTGAAGTACATGAGACGCACTGCTGTCGATGATGAGAAAGAGGGTTCAGTCCTTCCTTGTTACTCCAGCAGAGGGAGCGCTCCCGGGTGCGAAGAGGACAGTGTGGTAATGCTGAAGTACATGAGACGCACTGCTGTCGATGATGAGAAAGAGGGTTCAGTCCTTCCTTGTTACTCCAGCAGAGGGAGCGCTCCCGGGTGCAAAGAGGACAGTCCGGTAATGCTGAAGTACATGAGACGCACTGCTGTCGATGATGAGAAAGAGGGTTCAGTCCTTCCTTGTTACTCCAGCAGAGGGAGCGCTCCCGGGTGCAAAGAGGACAGTGTGGTAATGCTGAAGTACATGAGACGCACTGCTGTCGATGATGAGAAAGAGGGTTCAGTCCTTCCTTGTTACTCCAGCAGAGGGAGCGCTCCCGGGTGCAAAGAGGACAGTCCGGTAATGCTGAAGTACATGAGACGCACTGCTGTCGATGATGAGAAAGAGGGTTCAGTCCTTCCTTGTTACTCCAGCAGAGGGAGCGCTCCCGGGTGCAAAGAGGACAGTGTGGTAATGCTGAAGTACATGAGACGCACTGCTGTCGATGATGAGAAAGAGGGTTCAGTCCTTCCTTGTTACTCCAGCAGAGAGAGCGCTCCCGGGTGCAAAGAGGACAGTGTGGTAATGCTGAAGTACATGAGACGCACTGCTGTCGATGATGAGAAAGAGGGTTCAGTCCTTCCTTGTTACTCCAGCAGAGAGAGCGCTCCCGGGTGCAAAGAGGACAGTGTGGTAATGCTGAAGTACATGAGACGCACTGCTGTCGATGATGAGAAAGAGGGTTCAGTCCTTCCTTGTTACTCCAGCAGAGGGAGCGCTCCCGGGTGCAAAGAGGACAGTCCGGTAATGCTGAAGTACATGAGACGCACTGCTGTCGATGATGAGAAAGAGGGTTCAGTCCTTCCTTGTTACTCCAGCAGAGGGAGCGCTCCCGGGTGCAAAGAGGACAGTCCGGTAATGCTGAAGTACATATACATTACTTATAATTTGCAGTTAGCAGCATATTATTAAAACAAGCTTCTCAATGAAATTGGCTTCAAATGAAAGCAGTTGAACAGTGACAACAATTATGTCTCTAAAATATAAATTCCAGCACCTTGGAAGGAATTGGAATTGGGAATGGATTTTAAAAAGGAGCTGGAATTGGACTTGACTGTTACATGCAGCCCGTATTCCAGCCTGCTCTTTTGCTACCTCTCCCTGTGGCACCAAGCAGCAAGTACTGTTGAGTTTTACATTTCAATAACTGCCAAAGGAAATTTTCCATTCCCCCCCCCCCAGCGCTAGTGAAACAAAGCGTTGTTGAGCAAACTGTCACAGGCTGAAAGCAGGGTCTGTGTGAAGTGTTCTGTAGCACTTCTGCAGTGGCTCTGGCATGTGGTGCTCAAGATATGATATAAATACTGAGTGTGGTAGAGATGGCTCTGGCAGCAGCATTATTACACAGTTCAGAACTCCTCCTTCCTTTACTGGGGGGGGGGGGGGGGGGGATTTATGCACCATTCTGAATCACGCTTGCCAGACTCCCAGTGTGTAAAGGGTTCGAATTTGTTTTACTTTTAACTGTGTTCCATATTTTCTGTTTGAAAATCACACCTAGCTGATGAGACTATCAGCAACCGTGCCGTTGTCTTAAATTCGCCATGTGCTGTTGTTGCATTTCTGAAAGATCACTATTTATTTTACTTATTTATCTCGACTGGTTTTTGTAGACTGACGCCATATAATCCTTTTGCAGTTCCTGTTATTTCCAGCCCAGTGAATTTCTGTAGCTGTTTGCTCCGCTGCAGCACTGTGCTTATTCACGTTCGTTGTGGTTAGTGTTCTTCGTCCGTGCATCCTCCTCATGAATGCAGGGTTGTTTAAAGTGTGCTGTATTTCTGTTTATTGGATGGTATTTAAACTCATTGTGCAGACTGCCCTGCCCCTCTTTATGAGGACAAGGAAAGTCAAGACCTTGTGTTTAATTAAAATTGTAATCTGTTGGGATTTAGCTAAAACACTTGGGTTAACAACCTCTATTCTCTTGAATGTGGATGTGCTGCCGGAGTCGCTGGAAGCTGGTTTGAGTGGGGATGTGCTGCCGGAGTCGCTGGAAGCTGGTTTGAGTGGGGATGTGCTGCCGGAGTCGCTGGAAGCTGGTCTGAGTGGGGATGTGCTGCTGGAGTCGCTGGAAGCTGGTTGAGTGGGGATGTGGGGATGGAAGCTGGCTGCTGCCGGAGTCGCTGGAAGCTGGTCTGAGTGGGGATGTGCTGCTGGAGTCGCTGGAAGCTGGTTTGAGTGGGGATGTGCTGCTGGAGTCGCTGGAAGCTGGTTTGAGTGGGGATGTGCTGCTGGAGTCGCTGGAAGCTGGTTTGAGTGGGGATGTGCTGCTGGAGTCGCTGGAAGCTGGTTTGAGTGGGGATGTGCTGCTGGAGTCGCTGGAAGCTGGTTTGAGTGGGGAGTCGTGTGCTGCCGGAGTCGCTGGAAGCTGGTTTGAGTGGGGATGTGCTGCCGGAGTCGCTGGAAGCTGGTCTGAGTGGGGATGTGCTGCCGGAGTCGCTGGAAGCTGGTCTGAGTGGGGATGTGCTGCCGGAGTCGCTGGAAGCTGGTCTGAGTGGGGATGTGCTGCCGGAGTCGCTGGAAGCTGGTCTGAGTGGGGATGTGCTGCCGGAGTCGCTGGAAGCTGGTTTGAGTGGGGATGTGCTGCCGGAGTCGCTGGAAGCTGGTCTGAGTGGGGATGTGCTGCCGGAGTCGCTGGAAGCTGGTCTGAGTGGGGATGTGCTGCCGGAGTCGCTGGAAGCTGGTCTGAGTGGGGATGTGCTGCCGGAGTCGCTGGAAGCTGGTCTGAGTGGGGATGTGCTGCCGGAGTCGCTGGAAGCTGGTCTGAGTGGGGATGTGCTGCCGGAGTCGCTGGAAGCTGGTCTGAGTGGGGATGTGCTGCCGGAGTCGCTGGAAGCTGGTCTGAGTGGGGATGTGCTGCCGGAGTCGCTGGAAGCTGGTCTGAGTGGGGATGTGCTGCCGGAGTCGCTGGAAGCTGGTCTGAGTGGGGATGTGCTGCCGGAGTCGCTGGAAGCTGGTCTGAGTGGGGATGTGCTGCCGGAGTCGCTGGAAGCTGGTCTGAGTGGGGATGTGCTGCCGGAGTCGCTGGAAGCTGGTCTGAGTGGGGATGTGCTGCCGGAGTCGCTGGAAGCTGGTCTGAGTGGGGATGTGCTGCCGGAGTCGCTGGAAGCTGGTCTGAGTGGGGATGTGCTGCCGGAGTCGCTGGAAGCTGGTCTGAGTGGGGATGTGCTGCCGGAGTCGCTGGAAGCTGGTCTGAGTGGGGATGTGCTGCCGGAGTCGCTGGAAGCTGGTCTGAGTGGGGATGTGCTGCCGGAGTCGCTGGAAGCTGGTCTGAGTGGGGATGTGCTGCCGGAGTCGCTGGAAGCTGGTCTGAGTGGGGATGTGCTGCCGGAGTCGCTGGAAGCTGGTTTGAGTGGGGATGTGCTGCCGGAGTCGCTGGAAGCTGGTTTGAGTGGGGATGTGCTGCTGGAGTCGCTGGAAGCTGGTTTGAGTGGGGATGTGCTGCCGGAGTCGCTGGAAGCTGGTTTGAGTGGGGATGTGCTGCCGGAGTCGCTGGAAGCTGGTTTGAGTGGGGATGTGCTGCCGGAGTCGCTGGAAGCTGGTTTGAGTGGGGATGTGCTGCCGGAGTCGCTGGAAGCTGGTTTGAGTGGGGATGTGCTGCCGGAGTCGCTGGAAGCTGGTCTGAGTGGGGATGTGCTGCCGGAGTCGCTGGAAGCTGGGAGTGGGGATGTGCTGCCGGAGTCGCTGGAAGCTGGTCTGAGTGGGGATGTGCTGCCGGAGTCGCTGGAAGCTGGTCTGAGTGGGGATGTGCTGCCGGAGTCGCTGGAAGCTGGTCTGAGTGGGGATGTGCTGCCGGAGTCGCTGGAAGCTGGTCTGAGTGGGGATGTGCTGCCGGAGTCGCTGGAAGCTGGTCTGAGTGGGGATGTGCTGCCGGAGTCGCTGGAAGCTGGTCTGAGTGGGGATGTGCTGCCGGAGTCGCTGGAAGCTGGTCTGAGTGGGGATGTGCTGCCGGAGTCGCTGGAAGCTGGTCTGAGTGGGGATGTGCTGCCGGAGTCGCTGGAAGCTGGTCTGAGTGGGGATGTGCTGCCGGAGTCGCTGGAAGCTGGTCTGAGTGGGGATGTGCTGCCGGAGTCGCTGGAAGCTGGTCTGAGTGGGGATGTGCTGCCGGAGTCGCTGGAAGCTGGTCTGAGTGGGGATGTGCTGCTGGAGTCGCTGGAAGCTGGCTGAGTGGGGATGTGTCGGAGTCGCTGGAAGCTGGTCTGAGTGGGGATGTGCTGCCGGAGTCGCTGGAAGCTGGTCTGAGTGGGGATGTGCTGCTGGAGTCGCTGGAAGCTGGTCTGAGTGGGGATGTGCTGCTGGAGTCGCTGGAAGCTGGTTTGAGTGGGGATGTGCTGCTGGAGTCGCTGGAAGCTGGTCTGAGTGGGGATGTGCTGCTGGAGTCGCTGGAAGCTGGTCTGAGTGGGGATGTGCTGCTGGAGTCGCTGGAAGCTGGTCTGAGTGAGTGGGGAGTCGCTGGAAGCTGGTCTGCCGGAGTCGCTGGAAGCTGGTCGAGTGGGGAGTGGGGATGTGTCTGAGTGGGGATGTGCTGCCGGAGTCGCTGGAAGCTGGTCTGAGTGGGGATGTGCTGCTGGAGTCGCTGGAAGCTGGTCTGAGTGGGGATGTGCTGCTGGAGTCGCTGGAAGCTGGGTCGCTGAGTGGGGATGTGCTGCCGGAGTCGCTGGAAGCTGGTCTGAGTGGGGATGTGCTGCTGGAGTCGCTGGAAGCTGGTTTGAGTGGGGATGTGCTGCTGGAGTCGCTGGAAGCTGGTTTGAGTGGGGATGTGCTGCTGGAGTCGCTGGAAGCTGGTTTGAATGTGGTAGTTTTAAGCTGGAAACACTGCAGTAGTGTTTTGAACATACACCCAAAGAACAGAGAGCAGTGTGTTGAATGTGGAACAGTACTGTAGTGTAGCAGCCTCCCACCCCCTCACTATGAACTAGGTGTTGGTTGAGTTCAGATCCAGAGAGGAGGAACCTTTCATGAGGGACACATCTGCTTAACTTGTAGAAGCTGAATGTTCTTATTTTACTAACCCCAGTACAGAGTTTGTTTTTTTATTAAGCAGGCTTTCCTCGTTTCTCTGTAGTTACTCAATAAGGACTTGCTGTATCTTGTGATCTCCTCTCCTTTCTTTGAATTGCCCTGTAAACGCACTGGGACATTTTTGGCACAACGTTTAATTATGGAGGGCAGCTGCTGGGCAAATCATACGCAAGCAGGCAATCGTTTGGCGTAGGTTTGCTTCGAGGGGTGGAATGTCTTGTAGCTGAATTTCCATTGTGTCATTATAGAAAGGACTCTATTGAAAATAAACCCTGCCCTCAGACAACAAGGCTTGCACTGAGTGGATCCCTTGCATCCCTTATTTGCAATCAGGACCTCAATCACATTGGGGATTCATGCTCTATTTGAACAGAGCCACAGGGTATTTGGTGAATCAGTGCATTTGTCTTCCCAGTGAAGTTCCTGACCTCATCTCTTTAGCTTTTATGTTTACAGACAGTGTTAATATGTACACAGGCTGGCATTGGACGTATGGGAGAGCAGCTGGTCCATAGTTAAAGGAGTCCCAATGATAAACACTTTACCATTATCACTAGTGCACACTCATACTTATTGACTCGGCAGTGTTATGTGAGGAGCCCTTCTGCAGAGCCTAGCCCTGGTCTGCTTGTTCACTTCGTATGATTCGCTTCCGTGGAACAGCTGAGAGACGGACTTCGATGAGTAAGGCTTTGTGTTGCTGAAGTAATATTGGGTCCCGTTTGACAGACACTGCGTCTGGCAGTAGCCTGATGTTTCCAGGGGCAGGGGTGTGGAGCCTGGGCCATTCTAGATGAGCGGGTGGAGGTGTGGTCCACTGCACAGCATGTTAAAGATCATGTGACCCTTTTCAAATAGCAAGAACGGCTCTGGGACACATCGAAAATGGAGACTGGGGAGTGAGTCTGCATGCTCGCAGGGCTGTCCTGTGGTAATGTCTGCACAGCTTGTGATCAGTGGGCGAGCATGGAGGAGCATTATTCTCAGTGGTACACATGCATTCCTGCGTGGTTGTATGCTGATTATGGTTTATTTCATTTTGCTCAGAAATGATTGTGCCACAAATGTGGCTTGTTACTCAAATGGAATACAGCATGTGGGAAAGCAGAAACAGAAATGCAAACATGTATGCAGCCCTGCAATTGTGTTAGTCATGCATGATAGAAAAATAGATCGAGACAGTCTAGTACATTGTGAATGTGTGGAAGCTCAGAGGAAAGGAAGGCAGATGCACAGTCACTGGTCCGGGCTGCATTTGTTGGCTTCAGTCACTGTTTTCAGTGCAGACCACAGCTTTCACACGTTTGTGAGTGGAGATGATGTCAATGCTGTCACCAGGGCTCAGAGCCTGGGAAAGGGGCTCGTTTCTCAGAAAGCGTTTGGGACTGGTCCGGGGTTTGTTGATTTGTGGAAAGGTCACCCTTAAATTTTCACACAATGTCTGGTGTATTGTTTTACAATGTGTGATTAGAAAAAATATAAAGCTTTGTAATTACAAATGCAGACTGTTTATTTGTTTTAGTTAAAGCTGTGAATTAACTTTTAAACATTAAGTGAAAACAGCATCAGTTTCATCTCTTCATCTCAAAACCTCAAAGTGAAATTGAGCAACATTTTTTTCCAAAAAAATCAAATCAAAGGGTGCGTGACAGAATTATCGGTTCATGAGAAATTAAACTCTCTGCATCTGGTTTGTGTTCACGTTCGGTTTTACTGCTCCAGTAACAGCTGTGTGTGCGTGCGTGCGTGTGTGTGAGTGAGTGATTGAGATTGTAAAAAAAGGCCTCTTCCCCCTCAGAATGCGGGGTGTGTGTGTGGGGGACTCGGGGGCAGTGGACTTTGAGAGCTGTCTCTCTGTCACAGTGTTTCAGACAGGGCTACGGGGTTCGGCGCTGAAGGGATTACAAATGATTCCCCGATGCTCACAGAGAGAGCTGCTCTAGTGGAAGCTGTGAGGTAGGGGTTGGGGTGGGGGTTGGAGGGGCGGTGGGTGAGTCGCTATCTTGCCACCGTGTTTTAGAGAGGGGTACAGGTTTCCAGATGATTCCTCTGATGCTCACAGAGAGAGCTGCTCTAGTGGAAGCTGTGAGGGTAGGGTGGGGGTGGGGTTGGAGGGCGGTGGGTGAGCGGCTATCTTGCCACAGTGTTTTAGAGAGGGGTACAGGTTTCCAGATGATTCCCTGACGCTCACAGAGAGAGCTGCTCTAGTGGAAGCTGCTGGGGTACAGGTTTCTAGATGAGATACCCGCCACCTCACAGATCGAGCTGCTCTACTCCCCAGTTATCCTGTGCCCCCAGGTGTGCACTTAATTGGTGGGTGGTTGTACGTGAGGGGCGGTGTTGGGTGAGCCGGCTATCTTGCCACAGTGTTCTAGACTAGGGGTACAGTTTTCCAGATGATCTCCCTGAGATCACAGTAGAGAGCTGCTCTAGTTAAACATGTGGTCTGTCCAGGGTGGGGGTAGGGTGGGGTTGGAGGGGCGGTGGGTGAGTCGCTATCTTGCCACAGCGATAGAGAGGGGTACAGGTTTCCCAGATGATTCCCTGAAGCTCACAGAGAGAGCTGCTCTAGTGGAAGCTGGTGAGGGTAGGGGGTGGGGGTGGGGGTTGGAGGGGCGGTGGGGTGACCCACTCGGCTAGCCTTGCCACAGTGTTTTAGAGAGGGGTACAGGTTTCCAGATGATTCCCTGACGCTCACAGAGAGAGCTGCTCTAGTGGAAGCTGCTGAGGTAGGGTGCCAGGTGTAGGGGGCGGTGGGAGCGCACCGTGCAACCTCCCCCGCATATGCCACTCGCGCGATAGAGAAGGGTACAGGTTCTCCCCATGATTCTCTGATGCTCACAGAGAGAGCTGCTCTAGTGGAAGCTGTGAGGTAGGGTAGGGGGGGTGGGTGGGGCGGGCCCACCCCCCACCCTGCAACCAGAGGGGCGGTGGGTGAGAGTCGCTATCTTGCCACAGTGTTTTAGAGAGGGGTACAGGTTTCCAGATGATTCCCTGACGCTCACAGAGAGAGCTGCTCTAGTGGAAGCTGCTGGCTCAGGTGGTAAATAAAAGCATCCTTACACTCCCTCTCCAGGTACACAGCTTCAAGCTCACTCAACTAATTTTACAGACGAGCTCTTCACATTAATGAGCTCAACCGATGGCTCCATTTGTCACCCTTTCTTTATTGCTGCATTGGTTTGGACTAATAGGTCAGCACCCCCCCCCCCCCCTTCCTTTGGCAAAGTCATGCCCCTGGAATAGTTTTAGAGCTCTAGAGCCCTGTCTGTCCAGCTGTGTCCTTTATTGGAAAGCAGGAGCTGTGTGCTGTTTGTTAGGCTTTCAGTGGCAAGGGGCACAAGCTCTCTGCCACCTTGAAACTCCCTTGCCATGACTTCAGTCTAACAGACTCACTCCACTTCCACTAGGCCTAATGCTTACTGCAGAATGATATCTACTGTACTGAGCTTGTTAGGGCTCAGGAAACACCACGGCAGTTTTGTTATTTTTCAGTGCATTAAACACACACAGGACAGTATGAGCCAAACCAATACAATGCACCATGCAGCTCTGTGTGTTTGAGCTGTGCTGTTTTATGATCGTGCCTGAAGCAGTATTCCAAGGAGCTATGATGGTTCATGCTGAATCTATATCTTGATGGAGAGTGTGATTTATACATTACAGGACTGCACCTCCTTTTGACTGATCAACGTGGAAAGGAACGGCCTGGTCATGTTTTTGCTGCTGTGATTTGCTGATCTTTGATAAAGGCCTGGTGGGTGAGCAGTAGCTGCTGCTGTGATTGGTGCAAGCAGACATGGAGGATCGTAATCAGAGTGTCTGGTGTGTAAATCAGTCGACTTGTTTAAGCATCTGTTAGTAACGGCAACAATGAAAACAACAAGCAGACATGGGAAATGATAATGAAAGTAGGGGCACTGGGGGCGACTGAAGTGGCTCAGAACAAAACCAGCCTGGAGGGTTCAAGCCTCTTTGCAGTGGGGGGAATGTTAATTACTCCTCCTAACAATACAGCAGGCATTCAGATCCATTCAGATTTCCATTATCCAGTTCTTAGTGGGGATTAGTCCCTGTTGAAGAACTGCTGTGATTTCTCATTTTTCTCTAGTTTTGCTGTCCTCCTTTACCCCAGTATGCTCCGCAGCTTAGTGTTGAGACAAGACTTATTTTTAGATCAGCTTGCAGTAAGAATAAGCACGAGGTCCAGTGGGGAAAGCAGCTGTATGTCTTTTTTTTACCACTCTGTACTGGGGATGTGACATGTGTTGCCCTTTTTACAGCTCTCAGAACAGTTTGGGCTCTCATGGTGATTTGCAGCAAACTGCTGTTTTTTGTGTCTGGAGTCGCAACAGGAAATTGCAGGCTGTAGATTAGAGAAGCCAGTGGAATTATTAATGGTATCAAAAGCGTCAATTAGATTTCCACAGAGTGAAAGTAGGTAAATAAAAAGCCAGTGATAACATACCAAAGAGTTGCTGCTTGGGATAAGAATCTCATGGATATAATCTATGCTTTCATGCCTAGAAATAAACCAGGTCATTATGAATACACAGATCATTGGCACGAAGGATACTGTGTGCGCCATTCTTCATTGCGTTTATTTAACAAGCCCTTAAAAAGCCTTGGTGCATGCAGAACTGCTTGCGGTCGACAATTTATCACGTATGGCTGTAGATGTGCTTTCAGTTCTGATTTTGATTCAAGTTGCACCTCTGCTGTTGGGCAACATCTTCAGATAAGTAGGCACGAAAGTCAGACCAGAGGAGAAATATAGTGGGCATTTGCAAGCAGTAACAGACCAAAGCAATTATGTCTTTGTGGGGTGACTTTATTAGCCCTTGAATGTCCCACAGTGCATCACTCGTGGCTCCCTAGTGGCGCTTCCAGTAAAGGTGCTCTGCACAGAGGGCAGGATGCACCCTATAGCCTGGAGATCACAGGTTCGAATTCAGGCGATGTCATTACCGACTGTGACCCGGGATTCCCAGGGGGCAGTGCACAATTGGCGGAGTGCAACCCAGGTCGGAAGGGCTGAGGTCAGAAGGGCACCACCGCGCACCAGCGACCCCTGTGGCTGATAGGGTGCCTGCGGGTCTGTGGAGCTTTTCAGATCTGCGTTGTCCTCCAGCACTATAGGTCTGGTGGCTTCCACATGGATCCTCAGTGTGAAACATGATGGATTGGCAGAAGCACGTTTCGGAGGAGGCGTGTCTCAGCCTCCCTTCCCTGAGTTGACAGGAGGTTGCAGCAGTGAACCGGGATAAAATAGTAATTGGGCATTCCAAATTGGAATTTTTTTTAAAAAAGCATCACTCATGAATGTGCTATGATTATGTATTCCCGCTGTTAAATACTGTGGATTGTTTACTCTGCACTGTTTAATGTTTTGTATTTGAAGGGACCATTCTTGCTAATTTAGTGTTTTAGTAATTTCATTATTTTCAGGGATAGCAAGAAGACTCCCAATGCATAGCAGTTTAATCCATTCCAGGTTTTACCATGAGTATAATAATAAGATACCCCTGAGCTTGTCACCTATACACTATGGCTGATCAAGCTCATAGTAAAACCTGGAATGGATTAAACTGCTGTGCAATAGTAGGAGTCTTATTTCCGTCCCTGCTTTTACATAGCTCTTATTGCTTTCAGACTGCACATTCACCTCCTCCAGTATTTTAAGAAATGTTGCTGAATCTCAATCCGTTTGTGGGATTGGACATGTTAAGACAGCTGAAGAGCCACAAGTAATTACGGACTAAGCTGCTCTCTGTTGTACAGTTCTTAGACCTCTGTAGATACAGCTTCTGCATTCTGGAATGCACCTCTCTTAAGAATCTTGAACTAGCAATGCTATTGAGGCATATTTAAATGTAATTCTTCTTACTGTTTTATGATTTACAGGTTGGAATGTCAGCAGAAACATATTGTGTAAATCAGTGGCACTCAACTCTGGCCTTTGAGATTTAATTCAGTCCAGGTTTTTACTCCAAGCAGGTTCTAATGTAGGTAATATAAGCTGTTAAGAGGGAATTTACTAATTTGGGACCTGGTTGGAATAAAGACCAGGACTGGAATAGATCTCGAAGGCCAGAGTTGAGTACCACTGCTGTAAATGATGCTTTTGAATTAAGATCTGAATTTCAGTGTCCAGGTTCACTACCTTACAGTCAGTAAACAAGCAGAAGCCACTAGTTCAGTCTCATCTACCTGGATTGGTCTTCTGAGAGGTTTACAGTCTTGAACTGTAAAGAACAGTCTGCCAAATCAAATAAATGAAAAGTACTGATTTAAAGCTGCCATTTTTAATAATACGAGATAACGTAAAGACTACAATCCGTGGAGGATCACACTGGAGGAAATACCAACCCCTGTTATATTCAACACCGATGTCAAGTGAAATCTAGCTGGTTTCTTGGACCTGCGTTGATTCGGGTGCTGTCTCTGGACTGGTGTACCTTCACTGTAAAATGTGACCATTGAAATCATCTGCAGCTGAGTGTCTGCTCCCTGCGCTGTCAATATTCTCACTGCACAGTCCAGTGCTGATCTACCTGTATTGTTAATATTCTCACTGCACAGTCCAGTGCTGATCTGCCTGTATTGTCAATATTCTCACTGCACAGTCCAGTGCTGATCTGCCTGTATTGTTAATATTCTCACTGCACAGTCCAGTGCTGATCTGCCTGTATTGTCAATATTCTCACTGCACAGTCCAGTGCTGATCTGCCTGTATTGTCAATATTCTCACTGCACAGTCCAGTGCTCATCTGCCTGTATTGTCAATATTCTCACTGCACAGTCCAGTGCTGATCTACCTGTATTGTTAATATTCTCACTGCACAGTCCAGTGCTGATCTACCTGTATTGTTAATATTCTCACTGCACAGTCCAGTGCTGATCTGCCTGTATTGTCAATATTCTCACTGCACAGTCCAGTGCTGATCTGCCTGTATTGTCAATATTCTCACTGCACAGTCCAGTGCTGATCTGCCTGTATTAATATTCTCACTGCACAGTCCAGTGCTGATCTGCCTGTATTGTTAATATTCTCACTGCACAGTCCAGTGCTGATCTACCTGTATTGTTAATATTCTCACTGCACAGTCCAGTGCTGATCTGCCTGTATTAATATTCTCACTGCACAGTCCAGTGCTGATCTGTCTGTATTGTCAATATTCTCACTGCACAGTCCAGTGCTGATCTGCCTGTATTGTATTGTATTGTTAATGTTCTCGCTGCAGTGCGGTGCTTATCTGGGCTACTCCCTTAGGCTCCTGACTTCTCGTAGCAAGGCACACTTTGATCTGGATGAGTCTGGAATCGTTATTTTAACAGGTTCTGGTTGGCTGGGTCGAGGATTTTATTAGCAGGCAGTTGCTACATGTTGTAAGTCAGATGTAGCTTTTCTTCATGGTTCCAGTAGGACCAGTCCGTTGCTGTGCTGCCTCTGTGAAGTTCTTTAGAGAAGCAGTCTGTCTCTGCGTTGAGGTAGTACCAGTTCACACAGAAGCCCGGTGGCTTTCTGTCTGGAGTGGGGGTTGGGGTTTATTTGTTTAGCTTTTTTTCCTGGTATTGAAGAACAGGCAGCTGCTTTTTTGATACTCAACCCTTAAGTGTACCAATCAGATAAAGAGACATAGAACAAAAGTGTTTCATAGCCTGTGTCAGAATTGTCTGGTATGGGCAGTATCTCATCTATGTGATTAATTAACCGTTTCCCAGGGGGACCATGGCTCAAGGTGTTTCTACCAGTGCGGGTTAGAATATACTGACCGTCTAGTTGTGTAATTCCAATCGAACCCTGGGCGTATCCGGATGACTTTCTCGACATTGAGCTGCGGTCTGAGGGTAGGACTTGTCATGGAGGAGGGGTGGGGGAAGTTTGTAGATGTTAACCATTTCATGCCCGCTTTTCCCCATGCAGATCTGAATCCGGACTGGGGTTCCTGTAGATTATGCTGGGGTACTTTTAGGGGTGATTGCCCTGAGTATCAAGCTAGCGTCCTCTGAGAGCCACCCTGTTAAAATAGCTTTAGATAGTCGCGACTCTGTTACTGATGCTGGGACAGTTTGGCTTTGCTATTAAAAACTGGGATCCCTCTAGTGGTGAATGTGCAGATTACCCTCTCCAACACTACGGCTTTGGGGCTTTCTGAGCATTAGGTGGGTGGAGAAAAACTAAGAAGTGATCAGGCTGGATAAACCTAATCCAGCATGAGCTATCTGAACAGAGGAGGCCTGGGCTCACCCTCTCGGTGTCCCACGGCCAGGCTGAGACACTAGGCAGCCCTAGCAAACTGCAGCTGAATGAGACCACATTCAGGTCCCGAACCTGCTTTTCAGCAGAGGTATTTCAGCAGCTTTGCTGTCTCTTTTGTTGCTGTTTGTATGACACATCAAGGGGGCTTGAAGCACCCTTGATCAGGGGGCTGAGAACCCCGCTGATGCCAGGCTAATTGATTTAATCCCACAGAGACACTCGAGTCCCTTGCAGGAATAATGAGGCTGCTTTGTCAGGACGTCGATAGCAGGGGGGCTGGGTCGATTTGCTATCCCTCTCTTCTCTTTTGTTATTTTTGTTCTGTCTGACGAGTGCTTGGAAATGTCATTTTATTTTATTACTGTGTCCTGCCCTTTGAAGCCCTCTTTGGAGCCTCTACCAAAGTCTCCCAAGCCAAGATGCTTCTCTGGGCTTGATGTCCACACTCACTCAGTCTGGAAAGCTACAGTTATAGCAGTTACAGTTACAGATCCTTGTCCAATATTTCCCCCAGTTGGAGAGCTGTGTGATCCATAGCTATAGGGTTTATAGTTTAATAGGGTTTATACTGATGTGGGTATCCATCTCCACTCTCTCTCTCCCAAACTGCTGAACTGTGAGGCCAGGTGGCTCTGCTTCAGGTTTCCTTTGGGGTTCTACAGCTGAGCAGCTAGCTTCTACTCTGACCCTCAGAGTCTGAATATGGGATGTGCTGCTCAGCAAAGCCTCCATGTCTACAGTATGGGGCTGAGTGGCTTTGATCTGTAGCGCTTCTGTGATTACTATAGTGCTGAAACTGCACTGTGTGTCCGACTGATTTCTAGTTCAGCTCCAGGACTGGGCAGAGCTAATTATACTCTTGTGTTTGTGTAGAGCTTCTGCTGCTGGGGCACCAGTCTGCAGAGTGAGGATGGGGAGCTATCAAAGCAAGTTTAGAGGACGAACAAAATGACATTTGGTCCGTGTTTGTTTTCCTTCTAGTTTCTAGAGCCCCATGTTCAGTCTGAGAGGGGATGAAGGGCTCCCTGGAAGCCTCATTTTGTCCTGCAGGTGAGAATTCTGTCCCGTGTTCCGGTCACCACTGAGGTGGCACATGGAGAACACTTGAGTGTCTGAGAGCCAGAGCAACACCACCTGGCTGCCAGCTGGCTGTCAGTGTAGGCCCTGGAAACATTGTCAGTGCAGCCCAGGAGGAAGCATTGTTCCTGCAGGAGCCTGTGGGGGAGGTGGGCTGGGTGTTGATGTGTGGAGGAAAGAAGGGGGGTGGGGGTGCTGAAATATTTGGGTGCAGACAGGAAAGAAGACTGAGGAGGTGTTTCCTGTTTTTGTTTTCAGTTAGATACTTCTACTGAATTTTTTTGTGTTTTATTTTTTAGTCTAATAACCTTGATTCTGCATTAAGCAAATGACTAATGGACACAAGCTAAGGAGTTTTACAACAAGGTTATGTTCATTGTACAGCATACCGCAGCTTTCCTACACTAACCGGCCAGGAATCCGATCCAGTTCCCCCCCTCGTTGCGTCGCTTTTCCGCGCACGCAGGGTGTATTGGGTTTTTAAAAAGGATGTTCAGATGTTTTCTGTTTTGTTCTGGGCAGAGTTACTGTACAGAAATTCACCAGACATCCTGATCAAAGGCATGCAGGCCAAGCAAAGGCATTTGAAAAACACTCACAGAATCATTCCTGTGTTTGAATAACAGAAGTGAAGTGTGTGGTGTCTGTGTGAGGGTGACCTACTTTTCAAGGGAATGTAAAAGTGTTGGGGCTGGGGGCAACTAAAAGACAATAATAAATCAAATTATAAAAACAGGATTTTATTTCAGTGGGAACTGTTCATGTGCTGTACAGCTTGTCACAGCGGACATTCAGGGGCACACCAGGGCTAAGACTGGAATATGTTAATAAACCAAGGGAAAGCAGCGGGACGTTTAAAAAACTCTTTCCTGTTTACTTTGTGTACTGTCATGTGAATCTGTATCGAGTGGTGATGCATGCGGCAGTGTTGTGTAGATGTGTGTTATAATCTGTACTTATTTAAGTGTACTTTGGCAGGATGTCAGAAGGTGGCAGCGTTGGGTTGTTAAAATTGTTTTTTTTTCTTGTCCTTGCTGCTCATGCGATGTCTGTAATTCTGCCCTCTGTTTCCTGGGCTAGTAGAATCTGATATCAGATATCAAACAAGATAAGAACCTTGTTCAGCATCAACATTCTCTAAAAATAAAATAATCATTATTCATGATACTGGTATATATGAAATCGATATTCGAAATCTTTTCTTCAAGTCTGGTCTTTAGTTTGTTTGTCAGAAACCTCTTGAAGCACATGCAGTTTAATGGGTTATTGATTACGTTTCAAAGGGGATTTTTTGAATGCAGTGTTTTGAGCTTTAGCGATAAATGTTTGAGCTTCAGTGTCCCATAATCATGTTAAATTTACTTCATCCCAGAATAGATGACCTTGTTGGTTTGTTTGCTACATTCTTGCATACTGTGTCTCCGCATGTCCAGTTTATTTACATAGCTTTAGCTGTATGTCAGAGTGGTTGTGGCTCTAGGCGTGGATCCTAGTAGTTATTGTAGCGATAATTATTAAAGAGACATTCAGATCGTGTATATCATGGATTTATCAGGGCAACGATAGACCTGCCGCAGACCTGCCAACACAAGTCACAGCTACCACTGTGTACTGCAGAGCAGCACTCCCTCGACATTGGCCATCAAAATAGTGATCAGAACCTGCTGGGATTCTCAGATCTGACCAGGTCAGTCTCAGCCACTGAAAAAAAACAACTTCAATGGCTTTGCCCACAAGAGGTAGTATCCAATGGAGATAGCCCTTGCACCCTTGGCTGTGATGAATGGGATTAATTTTGTAGGTCACTGAATTGAAACGGACCCCCATAGAAGCTGTGAGTGGCACTTTGAAGTGTGAGCGCACAGAGCCAGGTCTGTGATGGATGATGGTTACAGTGTTTCCCTGTGCAGGACTGTCTGGGGCCCAGGGTTTAAACAACAAATCCGCTGGTGCTGAAGTGGGGCTCAGGGAGGGCTTCTATAAGGGGTTAATCTGCCGGCTCTGCAGTGGCAAAGGTCAGGTATTGTGGTTCCTCTTTCCCAGGAATGTGCTTTCCAGTGCAGGCTGCTTTCATCACAGGGTTATAGAGGGACGTGCTGGGACAATAGGCCCAGTGGTTTTGCCCTGCTTGTGAGGGTACTTCATTTTATATTTCATTGCAAACAGAAGCGGCTGGATTCTGGTACTTAAATTGATCAGAGTACAAGAGAATTACATCCAGCTTGCTGCACTGCCAGATACAAGAGCCCCCCCCAGAACTATACTGCAAGTTTGAAACATCGAGTGGAACGGCTCTTTTTTAGTACAGTTTGTGTCTGTAGACATGGCTCTCCTTGTTGAATTAGGACAAAGTTAAATGTCTTCTATCTTTTTCTCATCAATATGTGTCCTCATTATTCTGTTTTTTTTTTAAAGACAATCATTAAAATGAATTTGAGGGTTGACCCCCCCCCCCATTCCTGCAAACACATGTACCTGTAGTTTCTATAGCAACCGTGTAGCAGCTTAGACTCGCTAACCCTGCAATGTCCGTAGTAGATTGTTGCTATACTTGTCATAGGCACTTAAAGGGTTAAGGGCTGCCCTGATTATCTTTACATGGAATAGCACAGATCCCCATTACTGAATTTAACACTGAGCCCCATTACTGAATTTAACACTGAGCCCCATTATTGAATTTAACACTGAGCCCCATTACTGAATTTAACACTGAGCCCCATTACTGAATTTAACACTGAGCCCCATTACTGAATTTAACACTGAGCCCCATTACTGAATTTAACACTGAGCCCCATTACTGAATTTAACACTGAGCCCCATTACTGAATTTAACACTGAGCTCCATTACTGAATTTAGCACAAAGAAACCCAAACTAGGCAGCATGCTGAGAGTTAATGGAAGGTGATTTGTCTCTCTGGCAATGTAAACAGCCCTGACACACTGCCTGATCCTACCACTCCTCCCTTTGTGGTTCCCTGCCTGAAGATTTATGACGTCATGGTTTTTTTTATGTAGACAGCTTGTGTTACATCCTTTTTTTTTTCCACTGAGTGTCTGTGTTAATAGTGAGGCCCAGGCTGGGAGTGATTGCAGCTCTTCTCTTTATTCCCATCGGCGCCTGTGTGCTCTGTGATACTGGGCGGTACTCTGCTGTGATACTGGGTGGTACTCTGCTGTGATACTGGCCGGTACTCTGCTGTGATACTGGGCGGTACTCTGCTGTGATACTGGCCGGTACTCTGCTGTGATACTGGCCGGTACTCTGCTGCGATACTGGCCGGTACTCTGCTGCGATACTGGCCGGTACTCTGCTGTGATACTGGGCGGTACTCTGCTGTGATACTGGGCGGTACTCTGCTGTGATACTGGCCGGTACTCTGCTGTGATACTGGCCGGTACTCTGCTGTGATACTGGCCGGTACTCTGCTGTGATACTGGCCGGTACTCTGCTGTGATACTGGCCGGTACTCTGCTGCGATACTGGCCGGTACTCTGCTGCGATACTGGCCGGTACTCTGCTGTTTACTGGTGCGGGTGCAGTCTTGAGTGCTATTGAAAATGAACTAAACTAAACTAGTAACTAAACTAGACAGTTAGGATGCATAGCTATTTACCTGTATCTGCAGCTATATCTGTCCATATCTGAATCTCTGGACCTTTCTGAACTAGAAGCTCTTCAGATAACCTCCATGTCTACTGGATCTCTAGATGAAGTGCTGGTAATATTGAAATATCCAACAGTCACGTGCAGCAAAGCCCACCACAGTGTGTTCATAAGCATACAGTGTACCAGTGAAGAATATCAATAACACATGTGAGTCAGGAGTGTAAGTAGCAGATCACCATGAGAAGCAGATCACCACAACACACGGTCACGTCAGAGAACCGGGGCCCTGGTTAGACTGTATATCACTGTCACCATAGATACTCTGTATCTGGTTATAGAGTGTGTATATCGCCATAACCATAGATATTCTGTATCTGGTTATAGAGTGTGTATATCACCGTCACCATAGATACTCTGTATCTGGTTATAGAGTGTGTATATCGCCATAACCATAGATATTCTGTATCTGGTTATAGAGTGTGTATATCACCGTCACCATAGATATTCTGTATCTGGTTATAGAGTGTGTATATCTCCGTCACCGTAGATATTCTGTATCTGGTTATAGAGTGTGTATATCGCCGTCACCGTAGATATTCTGTATCTGGTTATAGAGTGTGTATAAAAAAAAAAAAAATATATATATATATATATATATATAGATATAATATATTATATATTATATATATAAATATTTAAGCATGATACAATGACTAAGCTGGCAGTATACTGTGATATAGTGAAGACAGCGAGGGCAATGACATTCATCTTATTATTTTAACCCACAATGTTTACTGTGTTGAAGACTGTTTAAACTGGGTACACTGTGCTGCTTTAACCCTTTCAGGCATGAAATATTGAAAATAACAAACCCAGTTTATTTCTATTGCTTTATACAGGGGAAACATGACATCCTCATATGAGGCCGTCGTGCATTCGTGTCTTCCGTATGTCCTCATGTAAAAAAGAGTTTGTTTTAATCATTCCCATGTGGGGGCAGAGGGCTGTCCTGCCAGCGACACAGGGTGTGATCTGGGGAGCAGGTGTCAGGGTGACCCAATGAGGGAATCGGGTTTCATGTTGAAAGAGCAAGTAAGAGGGAGTCAGAGACAGGAGGAATGGAATGTGGGAAACACTGGGCCAAGATCTGAATGTGTAAACCTGAAGGTACAACATTTAAAAAAAACAAACAAAAACAAAACATAATTCGGCAAAGAATGTTTTGTTAACTGTATAACTCCTAAGACAAAACTGTCTTCTTTTTTATTATTTTATTTACCATACCGTAACTAATAAAGTATTATTATTTACAATGATGTATTTAACTATACTGCATCTGAATCAGTACTTTGTTCTTTTTAGCAAAAACATATTGTACTGTGAAGTGTAACTAAAGGGAAATGATTTGGAAAATGAAGATCATGCAGTAAACATAGCTAATGTGGAATAAAATGTATTTGAGTTTTATAAACACTTCACTTATGATAAATAAACCCAGATGGTTTTTATCCACACACTGCCAGTGCAGTGCAACAATGTTTCCTTACAGTTGCCATGAATTCAGCTGAGGATGCAAAAGCAAGGAAGGGGTTGGGATGAAAGAACTTAAAGAAGGAAGGAGAGATGCAAACAAGGACACAGGGCTGTCTCAGCTGAGTTCTGTATATTGTTGCAAGTTTTAACAGGCAGGATCAGGGCCTCCTGAAATTAGATGCTGCAGCGTTAAGATTTCTCCTTCCGTTTCCTCAGCAGCTGGTAGCCATCATCCCCTGGACTTTGATCTCATTGCCTGGCGTAAACTGAACTTTCTACACGGGGATGCACACACAGGCACACGGGGATGCACACACAGGCACACGGGGATGCACACACACACGGGGATGCACACACAGGGAGGCACGGGGATGCACACACAGGGAGGCACGGGGATGCACACACAGGGAGGCACGGGGATGCACACACAGGGAGGCACGGGGATGCACACACAGGGAGGCACGGGGATGCACACACAGGGAGGCCTACACACAAGCACGCACACACACACGGTGCAGCTGGTTATCAGACTCACTGATCTGATGGAACATTATTAAATGTTTAGTTCCAAGGTGGTAGCTCTGCTTCCATCAGTGTTAAAACTGGGATTTGATCTACCCCGCCCCCCTTGTAATCTGTGCTGAGGACCCCCCTGCCCCCTCCTCTCCCTGTGCAGAGTGAAGTGGCAGGACTCGGCTGGGCTTTCCAAAGTATTTGCAGAGCTCTCATTATGCACAAGCTCATTTCTTTCTGTGCGGCTCAGTGATCTGGAGCTGTGCTGCTAAGAGCAGGAGCAGCCAGAGGGAGATAATCACTTGTTTTTAAGGGATTAGGCAGGATCTTGCAGGCTTTTCTCAAGGAATTGTATTAGTTTTCTTTAAAAAAAAAAAAAAAAAAAAAAAAAAAAAAGTAATAATAATAGTTCACATTTATTTAATATTTTTGAAAAACAGACCGACTTTTTTTAATACACAGAAACTGCTGAATAGAAATGCAAGTGTTAGCTGTGAGTCGGTGGTTTTGTTCTTCTCCTGAGTCTTTCTTGTTTCGGTTCCATGTTATTCTTGGACCCCTCTGACCCAGTCTGCAATGGTATACATGCTGGGTGTTTACAGTGTAGCCCCTCTGACCCAGTCTGCAGTGGTATACATGCTGGGTGTTTACAGTGTAGCCCCTCTGACCCAGTCTGCAATGGTATACATGCTGGGTGTTTACAGTGTAGCCCCTCTGACCCAGTCTGCAATGGTATACATGCTGGGTGTTTACAGTGTAGCCCCTCTGACCCAGTCTGCAGTGGTATACATGCTGGGTGTTTACAGTGTAGCCCCTCTGACCCAGTCTGCAATGGTATACATGCTGGGTGTTTACAGTGTAGCCCCTCTGACCCAGTCTGCAGTGGTATACATGCTGGGTGTTTACAGTGTAGCCCCTCTGACCCAGTCTGCAATGGTATACATGCTGGGTGTTTACAGTGTAGCCCCTCTGACCCCGTCTGCAATGGTATACATGCTGGGTGTTTACAGTGTAGCCCCTCTGACCCAGTCTGCAATGGTATACATGCTGGGTGTTTACAGTGTAGCCCCTCTGACCCAGTCTGCAATGGTATACATGCTGGGTGTTTACAGTGTAGCCCCTCTGACCCAGTCTGCAGTGGTATACATGCTGGGTGTTTACAGTGTAGCCCCTCTGACCCAGTCTGCAATGGTATACATGCTGGGTGTTTACAGTGTAGCCCCTCTGACCCAGTCTGCAATGGTATACATGCTGGGTGTTTACAGTGTAGCCCCTCTGACCCAGTCTGCAGTGGTATACATGCTGGGTGTTTACAGTGTAGCCCCTCTGACCCAGTCTGCAATGGTATACATGCTGGGTGTTTACAGTGTAGCCCCTCTGACCCAGTCTGCAATGGTATACATGCTGGGTGTTTACAGTGTAGCCCCTCTGACCCAGTCTGCAATGGTATACATGCTGGGTGTTTACAGAGTAGCCCCTCTGACCCAGTCTGCAATGGTATACATGCTGGGTGTTTACTGTAGCCCCTCTGACCCAGTCTGCAATGGTATACATGCTGGGTGCTTACAGAGTAGCCCCTCTGACCCAGTCTGCAATGGTATACATGCTGGGTGTTTACAGTGTAGCCCCTCTGACCCAGTCTGCAATGGTATACATGCTGGGTGTTTACAGTGTAGCCCCTCTGACCCAGTCTGCAATGGTATACATGCTGGGTGTTTACAGTGTAGCCCCTCTGACCCAGTCTGCAGTGGTATACATGCTGGGTGTTTACAGTGTAGCCCCTCTGACCCAGTCTGCAGTGGTATACATGCTGGGTGTTTACAGTGTAGCCCCTCTGACCCAGTCTGCAGTGGTATACATGCTGGGTGTTTACAGTGTAGCCCCTCTGACCCAGTCTGCAGTGGTATACATGCTGGGTGTTTACAGTGTAGCCCCTCTGACCCAGTCTGCAGTGGTATACATGCTGGGTGTTTACAGTGTAGCCCCTCTGACCCAGTCTGCAGTGGTATACATGCTGGGTGTTTACAGTGTAGCCCCTCTGACCCAGTCTGCAGTGGTATACATGCTGGGTGTTTACAGTGTAGCCCCTCTGACCCAGTCTGCAGTGGTATACATGCTGGGTGTTTACAGTGTCTGCCCCTCTGTAGCCCCCAGTCTGCAGTGGTATACATGCTGGGTGTTTACAGTGTAGCCCCTCTGACCCAGTCTGCAGTGGTATACATGCTGGGTGTTTACAGTGTAGCCCCTCTGACCCAGTCTGCAGTGGTATACATGCTGGGTGTTTACAGTGTAGCCCCTCTGACCCAGTCTGCAATGGTATACATGCTGGGTGTTTACAGTGTAGCCCCTCTGACCCAGTCTGCAGTGGTATACATGCTGGGTGTTTACAGTGTAGCCCCTCTGACCCAGTCTGCAATGGTATACATGCTGGGTGTTTACAGTGTAGCCCCTCTGACCCAGTCTGCAATGGTATACATGCTGGGTGTTTACAGTGTAGCCCCTCTGACCCAGTCTGCAATGGTATACATGCTGGGTGTTTACAGTGTAACCCCTCTGACCCAGTCTGCAATGGTATACATGCTGGGTGCTTACAGTGGAACACATGGAAGAAGCTTTCTTGTATTGTAGTGCTTGGAACCTGGATAAACAAAGAGGCTGTGATTATAGACTTGCTCTGCTCGCATGATGTGAATGAAGTCCCTGCCCAGAATCTGTTTCTGTGGAAAGTATAGCTTGGGTTAAACGTGTTAATGTTAAACTGTACTCCGCATTTCAAACTGGACGGCTTTGCTCAGCTTGAGGAGATGAATCTTTGGCTGGGGTCCAAAGAAAATAAGATTTTTTTTTTTTCCCCTGGTTAAAGCATTCGCAGTTTGAATTATTTTTAATATTTTAATTATATTTTGTATTTGAATCCTGCAGTGTCATCTCTCCCACAAATATACCACAAAAAACAGATCATTAGACTAGATCTAAATAATAAATAAATAACCTACTAATGATCATGGAAGTAGCAGTAAAACTATAGCTCCTTCCGGATTAATATTTATCAATATTTTTTTTTTTTCTGTCCAAGTTTGTTGAAATCTGTAGTGGACTTCGATCTGTATATGGGTAGAAAGATGCACAGTTTTACAATTAAAGCTTTAATTTAAAAGAAGAGACCGAGACGCAAGACCTCCCCCCCCTTTCCCTGTGTCCTGCAGCTGGTAACGAGAGACGCTTCAAGGGGGCTGGACTCCACAGGGTTATTCAGAGTCGCTCTGACAGGAGGGAGAGAGTGTGAGAGAGAGATGGAAAGGGGCGGGTGCAAGTGCAGGCATTAGGAGAGGAAGGGGCTCTCATTCAAACTCCAACAGTGGGCGATTCTGACGGTACGGCACTCGTTTCAAACACAAAGAAAAGTGAGAAAAATCTGTCTAAAAGAAGCGGAAGAAACACTGAGGGTTTCAGCCGGACAGAGGATTCAGAAATGATGGAGGCAGAGAGCGGTATGTGATTGTAAATAGAGCTCACTGAGGGGGAGAGGGGAGAGCTGCAGAAGGGAAAGTTAACTGTGTGTCTGTGTGGGATGGGGGTGGGGGGGTGTTGTAAAAAACATCCCAATCTGAAGCTTTGGGAACACCACCACCCACTCATGGGGCAGAGCAAATCAAAATGCAAAATGAAACTTTGTGCAGGATTGTGTCTGAGTTAACAATCTTTGTGAACCACGCTGGCTAATCCACTTCTGCGGTTTGCTGTTGCAGTTCAGCAAACACATGGTTTATAAATAAGACTGTAAAGAAATCTCAGTCCACTTCGTGGTTATTCTGTTTGTTTGGGCAGATTTAACACTACAGCGTTAACGTTTAGTTATTCTGTCTGCTACAATCTGGAGTCGGCGTTTTGCCGAAGTCTGAGAGAAATCCTTGAATTATAGCTATCAGGGAAATTAACATTTGTGTTCTGTGTCTCGAGACAGTAATCATGGTGCAGTGATTACCAGGGTTGCTAGACACACTCACTAAACTCTAAATCTGCCCAAGTTATCTGAGCTGCATTAGTGGACAAAGGGTGCGTGACATTGTGACCAGATCAGGATCCATTGCACAGGGCTGTTAAAACTGTTTGTCTTTCTTTTTTCATGCAGTCTCTTCTTCGTTGTAGTGTAACGTAATGACAGGGTTCATATTAAAACCCTCCAGTGCTGTGTTCATGAAATACAACTAAACTCTGTAGAACACACTGTTTTTAGAAGGTGCAGGATTGAGGGCGGTGAATTGGTTTTGTAGTTTGCTAACAGTTTAGCTTGTCAACAGACTAAAAGTTGGAACTGTGCTAGGATTGCCTGGGACTAAGGCTGGTGGTCAGAGCTAAAAGGCAGGGGAGTCAGTTAGAGTTTGGGTTCACCCTATGCTGCTCACTGTCCAGTATGTTTGACATTGAGAAAATAGACATTAAATAGGTATGGGAACACACCCAGAGCAGTAAAGGGTTAAAATAAAGACTGGGGGATGCTGAGGTGAAGATACTACTTTTTCCTCTTTTTTTTTTTTTTTTTTTTTTCCTAATGAAGGCAAACAGTTGTTTCAGTGTGATCCTCTGGGGATAAATCACTTTCCACCCAGCTGTAAAACAAGGTGCTTCTGTCCTCTGTGGAAAGGAGATGTGACTAGCTTGGGAATTCTTTCAAAAGCCCCAGAGGTGTCAAGCGATTTAGAATCTCACTAAGTGAGCTCTGCTCTGCTCCTGTGAGTCGGACTCGGAGCTGCCCAAGCAGAGGAATCCTGTGCAAGGATAATCGTGCTGCAGCTTGTTCACACCATTGCAGCTTCGGATCCCGTCCAGGAAGGAAGACGCTAGCCTCCTGTCACAGGGCTGCCTTCTATCATGTACAATGAAACTGGTGTCATTTTGTGTTGCAGGGATGTGTTTCTGTTTTACATTGGGCAGCGTGCTTTCTGGCTGCAGGGTCACTTGCCAGCAACATTGCAATATTAATGGTATTATTCTATCTAGCGTTACATGCTGGGGTGGGACAGGAGCAGTCCCATGCTCCTCCACAAACACTGTCCAGCCTGTCTTTGATCTTTTTAATTTTTACCAAATTGGCAACCTACAAAATTGCAGCTAACTCTGAAGCAGTTGGCGTGTGTTTTCAGTGTTTACACAGCTGTACTTTAAAAACAGGGTGGGATAGGCCTGTGACTTGAAATAAACTAAGATCACACACTCTGCCTTTCCCCTGATCTCAATTAATTCCAAACTTTCATATAGGAGTTTGAGTTCCAGCAAAGCACTCTTTCAGTAATGGAGAGATGACATTGACTGTTTTGGTTGTTTTTGTGAAACAAATGCATTCTTCCCAGTGGCTCTCCTGCACACTGCGTTTAAAAGATGAAGCACAGCTTTCACTTCTGACCCGTGACCATGGAGTTCAGAACGGTGACACTAAACCGTTTCCAAATTCTTTTAACCAATCATGCAATAAATAACACTTGAATTAAAACTGCTGGGCTTAGTAATGGCAGTGCATGGCCGAGCTGGCGCGGGGCTCATTCTCCCTTCGGGTTCTTGTTGGGGTGGAGGGAGAAAGGGAACCTCTGGGACTCCTTTAACCTTCCTGTGCGTCTGCTCTTGTGGAATCACAGGTATTGTTTCATGTTTCCAGTCCTGCCGTGAGTCACTAGGGGAGGTTTACCCTTAACCTGATCAAAGAGGGCAAAATCAACTAAGAAAGCACTTCAAAGATGTATAATACTGTATTTCCAAACAGACACTGAACAGACTTTCTCTTGGCACAAGACAAAGGAAGTGTGGTGTGGAAGCAGTGATGCGTCAAAACTTGTCCGTTTGTAGCAGCAATTCTGGGAAAGTCTAGTTTGCCTTTGTAACTTTCTTGTGTCCTAATGTACAGAAAGCATGGGTGAATTTACCACAGGGTGCCTGAAAAGAAACAATGCTACATTGGGGAACCCTCTTCAGATAAAAGTATTGCTGAACTTTAAAACAAGATAGAAAAGTCAAGCTCTGTACAAGACCTATGCATTACTGTACATCGAGCTCCACCAGATGATAATGCATCAAGATAAACAAATGTTGCAATGTGCGTCCAAATAAAACTGTTGTCTCTTGTTTGTTTTGTTGAAGTTTCTTCTGCTTCAGTGTATGTCTTGGGGCAGGTGTGTGATGGACAGCACTGGGGCCCAGGTCAGGATGAGGACTCTGATCTCCACAGTTGGGTGCCTCGGGACTCTGTGTATCTTTTGTTAGCTCCTCTCTCCTTCACTGATGCTCTCACATCAGGCTGTCCCACATTTGTTTTCATTACCGGCCCTGTAAACAAGATCTTCCTCGTCAGTGAATTCCTCCAGCCTGCTGAGATCTGCATCTAGCCTTTAATATGAAAGAGCAGGAGGAGGAGGAGATGCAACCCCACATAGTCTTGCATAATAAAATACAATTAACACAAGAAGCACAGGATGGAATAATGATCCATTTTCATTGTAAGAGTCTGGTGACATAAACCACAAGCGCAAAGCTGGAGGAGGGAACACGGTGCAAGAGTGCTGAAATAATGGACGATTATTAAGGTACCATAGCCAAGGCTTTCTTTTTCTTGTTATTGGCATCAAAAAAGGACTGTTATATGGCTTACAAGAGTGAGAACAGACCATGCAGTTGACATTCACAGTTATTTTTCCTATACTGCTAGAGCGTTCTACAGCTCTGAGTGACGTCCTTGATAGACCTGTACTGTATATAGAGCTGCAGTGCTGAAAGAGTCAGAGGCGACTCTGTTTAAACTGCAAACCTGCAAGTCTGTATCTGCATTGCTTCTCTTCTGAATGCATGCCACTCTGAGTCTTCATAGTAATAATATAGTAGTGATCCTATGCTGTAGGAAAAGCCACTCTCCTTTGTTTGGGTGTGCCTGAGGAATGTGCAGGTCGCATTGTGTGCTCCACATTAGGGTTCTGCTTTAACCTCTTGGGCTGTATCCAGTGTTTGCTTGATTGGCCTCCTTTGTTCTTGAAGCAGTCGTGGTTGTAGGGCAGAGCCCAATGCTGCTGTGATTGGTCTCTCTGTGGCCCTTACCTGGCACACAGTCACCTGATAGGGCTTCCCCAGAGTGCTTAGGGAAGCTGTGCACTTTGAATTGTGTGCTGCCGCTCACATGCCTCTACATGCAGCTCTCCTGTTCTCTGAGTTGAGCTAGTGGGGCTTGAGAGAACCTGTTCTTTGAAGCCACAGATTTTTCTTTGTGTTTGAAAGATGGCTTTGTAATAGTTAGCGACAAATAGTTCTCTTTCAGCATCATGCTGACTCACTGAAAAGAGAAAAAAACAGAACTAATGAGCTGGTGTGAGTGTGGATGTTGTGGTAAGCTCAGTGCTGCACCTATGCAGCGATGTTACCATGATGTTAGAATTGGCAACCTTTTAGTGTTGTTCTGGGACTGAGCTGATTTAAAGTGCTGTACTTTGCAGCCCACTGTAGCTACTGGAATCCACTTTCTAACTCCCTGTTCTATTGTTCCCATCACTAAGCTACTTCCCACAGCACCTTTGACAGGCTCTTTGATACTGAACTTCCCTAGCCTGTTACCAAGCACCCTAATCCTGTATACCTCTGCAGCCTGCTACTCAAACCCACGCCTTCAATTCCGAGCCCTGCACCCTGACCACTGAGCTAATTTAGGATCTAGTAGTTTTGCAGTTCAGCCCGGTGCAGTGTTCTGTACATAGATGCCCCAATACGAGTTCTTGCCAGAAGAGCTGAAGACCAGTGTGAAACAGAAGACGGTGATGATTGGCAGCTACTGTCTACCCAGATGGCAATTTCGGCCCCTGAATGCGCTTGGCTCTTTATTTATGCATTTTTCCTGGAAGAGCCACAAACCCCTATAAAGAGGCAGAGTCATCAACAGGGCTTCTGTTTATCTAAAGCCTATTTATCTATGTGTAATTTGGATGGTGCTTTCAGCTCATACTTCACTGAGGGATTAATAGAGCCCCGCTGCATTGAGATGCTAAGGAGCCAGCCTGCCCCCTTGTCAGGCAGACAGACACTCACGCATTGAGGCTCCTGTCTCGGCCTACAGCAAGTAGGCCTTTAAATACCATGACAACTGGATGGGGGAGGGGGAGGGGGAGGGGGTGTGTGTGAAAGGGAATGACAACAACAAGGTCGTAAAACTAAGCTGTAGAGTTTCTGATCCAGTGAAAACTTTGTTTACACTCCTGTTTGTCTTTCTTTTTTTATGAGGTCTCTTCTTTGCCGTGTCACTGTTGCGTTTTATTTACTCTTTGAAGTAAATGGGACTTCGGATCTTTACTGGGGGATAAAAAAGGGAACAAAGACTGGGGGCTGCAGTGTTTCTGAGTACTTGTTACTGAACAGTATGAGTTTGCGTAAATGCCTATGGAAGAAATATGTACAGTTAAAAAGTTTGAGATTCAATCAATCAGTCTATTTTGTATAGCGCCTTTCATCACAAAGCACTTTACAAGATGCAGTAACAACAAGAAAATCCATAATACTTCAAATACAGAGAAATGCATAATACATGATATACAGTAAAAAAAACACAATACATAATGCATTAAATATAGAGGTAAGTGCATAATACATGATAGTAGCAGCATCATATAGTATTCAGTACTGGCATCATAAAAGCAATAATAATGACTGTGTCTGTATGACTGCAACTGGGTGGCATCCTCAGAATTGGGTTTCTGCATTTTTGTTTTTACTTCTGCAGCCCCGGTCGATTTGCCTTGATAAATAATATATCAAAACCCCAGAACAGCCAAACACATAACGTTTTCCTTCTACAAGGTGCCGTACATAGATTATTTATGAAAGTGTATTATATTTAATAATTGTGTCTTCTAACCAAATGGTGGAAATCCATATGTAGTCTAAATGTGTGTCTGCACCATGAAAAGGTGTTCTTTTCTGTTCCTGTTGTGTGTGGGTGCATTGTGAGGTCCATCGTGGGGGGTCTACACAGGTGTTCCTCGCATTGCTGTTGATTGTGTTTGAGAGTTGCACCGTGGGGGGGTCTACACAGGTGTTTCTAGCATTGCTGTTCAGTCCCGTACAGTTTGGGGTACCTGACCTAGTCTCTACCTGTCTTCTATCATTAACTGCAGTCGTGTTAATTAGCCATTTAATATTCTGCCTATGCAGCTCTTTGACCACCCAGAGGGAAGACAAGGTTTTTACAGCAGTAGACATTGTTTGGCTGGAAACCTCCAGGATTGTAGATAAATGTAAAGCAACAAAGAGGCTGCTGCCTTTTCAAAGCGGGGGATTGCTGGGATATCATGGTAGCCATTCGATTCTGCTGCCCTTGGGCTGATCTCCAGAGACACTGGAAAGCTGGGCCTTTTCCTTTCGCTCAGGTTGTCATTTTAAAACAAGAAATGCTTCAGGTTTTTCAAAGAGGAACGTTTATACATTTTGCCAATGAATGTGCTTCTCTGCTTTTTATTTTTTCTCCTGCCAAAATGGTGTATTCTGTACTGCACTTGGATCACTTTAAAAACACATTACCGCATTGGCAAAATAAAGGACTGAACAGCGAGCCAATGCAGTCTCTGTTTTATATTGTGAGCAGCACTCTGAATGGGCAAAAGGGTTGCAAAAAGCAAGCGCAATGGAGAAGATGGTCTGCTGCCACAAGACAGGGTCAGCTGTACAATTGAACTACTTTTTAAAGCAACCACAAATAAATCAAGGAAAGAAGTCACAGCAGAAAGGGTTCGTTAAAGTTGAGCAGGCATTGGTAATGATGGATTATACACTGCTCAATGGAAAAACTCAATGCTCTCTTTCTGTCGCTCATGATATTTTTGTCTTTTTCTGGTTTTGTTTAGTTTTTTTTTTCAGGATGATGAAGTAACACAGCAATAGTTTTAGACATTACGTGCTTATTTTGACATCCTCAATGTTGCAATTTTCAGGGAAGTATTTCAACTAAAAACACCACGTAGAAAGACATGGAATTGTGTATTCCCCTGTGCCTTGGTAGAATTTCTAAGCTCAATAACAGCAAGTGCAAAGAAGAGCGACCAGAATTATTCCAGGCTTAAAAGGCATGTCATATGCAGACAGGCTAAAAGAATTGAATCTGTTCAGTCTTGAACAAAGAAGACTACGTGGCGACCTAATTCAAGCATTCAAAATTCTAAAAGGTATTGACAGTGTCGACCCAAGGGACTTTTTCAGCCTGAAAAAAGAAACAAGGACCAGGGGTCACAAATGGAGATTAGACAAAGGGGCATTCAGAACAGAAAATAGGAGACACTTTTTTACACAGAGAATCGTGAGGGTCTGGAATCAACTCCCCAGTAATGTTGTTGAAGCTGACACCCTGGGATCCTTCAAGAAGCTGCTTGATGAGATTCTGGGATCAATAAGCTACTAACAACCAAACGAGCAAGATGGGCCGAATGGCCTCCTCTCGTTTGTAAACCTTCTTATGTTCTTATGTTCTTAAGTCTGACAGCAGCCTCTGGTGCTCTTGTGTCATGTGAGAACAGGTTAATGCTGTTCATGTGACGGGTACATTTTGCTCTACTGCTTTTCTCTCATTGAGTTTCTCAAAAATGAAAAATGGAACAAAACAACCTCTTGTGCAAATTCCACACCGTACTAAACTCCCCACTGTCCTGTTTCAGACGGGCGTATTCTGCAGGGAATCGGACCCAAACTGGAATTCAAACAGATCAAACAGGAGGGCATTTATAAGAAGAAACGGAAGTCCTTTTTAATTGTGTGTGGGTTTCTTTATAAACTGGAAAAAGCGTAATTCTTCAGTGTGGCTGATCTGAAACTCTTGAAACTATTTTGACAGTATTTCATGATTGTTAAAATGATTCATAAAAACATGCCGGCATCCCCTGTGGAGTAAACCAGCTGTATCCATTAACAGTAAATTGCAGTGATGCTGTTTCAGCTGAAGCCTGTCCCAGATTGACGTGTGATGAGGGAAGGTTCTTGCTCAGAGCTGAGTAAACACACCTTGGCTGTGCCGAGTGTATTTGTAGAGGCAGGCTCTCCTGCCCCCGCTTGTAAGTTACTTGTTGTTTTTACAGCTTCCCTTCGGTGATGGATGGACTATGACATTCCCTCTTACAGTAAGCTGGGCATCTGGCCATCACCTTCGCATTTAGAAATGCAGATGTGGAAAGAATATTGGTTCCTGGGACTGGTACCGAAACTATTAAAGAGACTATTGACAAAATACAACTGACATCAGTTCGGATTCCTCTGCCACACAAAATTCTGAAAAACCAACATCCTCTTTTTTATAGCGCAGAAGAGGTCCATTATGGGACACGCATCAGAAAATAACAGAACAGTTACGAGAAGAGGAAAACGAGGAGGTAAACAAAAGAAGACTCAGAAATACCACTCAGCAGAGACTTTAGGGTACAACTTATCAGGTAAGACAATTTTCAAAGACGAATCCTCTGTGTTAAGTAAAGGACTTTGTATTTTAGACGTCACTGTCATCAGTCATTGTGCTTCTCTTACACAGTGCTGATGAAGCCAGCTCTTTGGCCAGGTGTTCACCACTGTAAAGGCTGTTTGCTGTTCAGTGTGATGCACCCATTTCTATCTGTTCTAGAACCACGAAGGTTGTCGTAAGCCAGGCACAACATCGTACTGTAACTGGAACTAAAGCTTTTGTGAATGCAGCAGCTCAAGCTGGTTCTCCTTGTTCCTTATTCAGTCAGACCTAGTTAGGGAAGGGCTGAAGAACAAGGAGTTCACAAAGGTGGGCCTGTGTGACAGATGTGCAACGTGAGCCTATAGGAACGGGACTGGCCCAATCAGGCCCAGTGAGTGAAGAGTATCTCGGGCTGCTTCGAGTTGTATCGGACATGGAGCCAGCTGGGTCCGCATTGCTGCCCATCCTTCTCAATGGAAAACGAGGCGACGAAGGGGCAGCGGTCCATTGCTCTCCGATGCCATCACCCCCAGCAGAGCTTCTCTGAACTTCATGGGGTAGCTGGGCGTGACTGTGGAGAATACCAGAGAAAAGGGAGGTTGTTCAGATTAGCCTTGGATTTGCATGCATTTCTAAAGAGGGGCAGCACAGCGGAAAAAAACTGCAGCTCCCCCTGGGTGTTGGAAGTAATTCCTTTTGAGAAGAGACTGGTTGGGACTGAAAGAGAGAATCAGCATGGGACTGGGCTGGACACAAAGGGCCTGGTTTCTGAGCAGAGTGTCCATGTGCAGGGTACAGATATGCAGCATCACATCAGCTGCTCTATTGAGAGATTCAAGGCAGCTCACAGGTTGCTGGAACTCTCAAGGCACTGAACTGCATTCATCCCTACATTCCAGCTTGTCCACTTGGGGGATCTGATCCTCTGATTTATTAAATTATTGACTAACACAAACACAAAGACAACTATTTCTTCAGGAGTGAGGTCACCGTGTGCTGCACCTTGTCTTAGTTACATATCATTAACAGCAATTCTAATATGCAATTGCATGGAATTGGTCTTGTGTTTGTGTCATGGATTAGAACTGGCTCTAAAGTACATTCCTGCATAGGAGATAGGTAAATGAAACTTTCTTTGCAAATTGCTTTGAGCATCAGGCCAAGCAGTCCCACTAGCCATCCACCTTTCTGAAAGGATAAAGCAGCATGAGATGCAATAGAGCTGGAAAGAGATGTAGGGTTATTCCTTCAGCTGCGGAGAATCTGCAGGCACTGTCGCTGCTGTGTAAAGCTGTTCAGATCATATCAGTGGAGCAGGGGCACTGTGGGGCTTTAATAACTCACACTTACTCAGGCAGAATGTAGCTGCTTAGAGTTTAGTATGCCAGTTAGTGAGCCCTTTTAAATCCACAAGTGATTGTCTCATTGTCTCCACTCAGTCATCCTTTCATGCAACACTGGTTGCTAACATTATTGTCAGAGATTTTTTAATTAAATCCAGGTCTAGGAAATGATCGAACTGGCTGCTGGTTCAAAGGAAATAACCAAAATGACCAAAAATTAGAAAAAAGTCTGTGACACTAAAAAATAAAAATACAATATGCGCTGTAACCCTTCCTCTTTCGAATCCCTTTGTTCATCCCCAGCCACCCAATACTCCCGGTAAAAACAATAATGCAAAGTTAAACTCGGTATAGGATGTGCAGCACGGGAACAGGAACAGTGTCAGGAACAAAGCCAAGGATTAGGGGTCAGCGAATGAGACAGAAAGGTCACAAATGCACTTGAGCTCCTGGTCCCCATGGGGTTGTCCGTTCCAGTTGGCGATGCTCTCTAATCACATTATCCAGGCAGAGTCAGTGGTCTCTTCAAGTTGAAAGATGAGAAGAGGGTAAAGTGATCCACAAACAATTGTCCCCCGTGAAGGAGTCTTGGGCAAGATCCTCTTTGCCTTCCCCCATGGAGGAGCACTCTTCTCCCAGGGCTCCTGTTTCACTTGTGGATCCATCCCAGATTGACCAACATGAGAACTGCCTGGCAAAAACATTGCAGCACCAAGCTGCCTGTTTGTCTTTCATCACACCATACTGCTGCACTGCCCTGACAGTCGGTGACTTGCACTGTGTGCACTTTAGCTTTCCTGTTTTAGTTACATCACTTCCTGGGTCACTGAAAGCACTGCTGATGCTCGCTCTATACCTGTCCCGTCCTTCAGGTTCTCTTTTTCCTAGTACAGCAACATTTATGAAGGGTGTCTGTTCTGTTTAGGATTGGAACTTGCTGATCCAGGAAGCTGTCAATCCTCTCCGAACCCAGGTACAGCAGCCCTTGGATAATTATCCTCTGAAAGACCTGGCCGTCTCATTGGGCTGGCTGCAGCAAGCTTGAGGCACGTTGACAGAGGTGGATGGGGGTACGGGTTAGAAGCTTCAGCCTTGCATCATTTCATAAAAGTTTTTGACATCAATTATGGGGAAAATGAAAATTAATCACGGTATGCCAGCATCAATTTGTGCCATGATGGCAGATGTAGTCAGCTCAGAATGGAAACACACACACACATACAAACGTGCACATGTTCCATCCTGTGTGCACACACACACACACCTTTCTCAAGACACTGTCACCTCTGATCTGACCAGACAATTGATATAAGCCAGCACTGCATGTACTGCAGAGGGAGGGGGGTGTTCTGCTTATCTCTCTGTGAAGAGACATTGTATCACACACATACTCACAGCTACATTCAAACATCACATGGGATGCCTAAGGCAAATTGCTGTCCGCTTGAATGGTCAGCTATACTTGGAACGAGCCATTGTTGTGCACAGGTCTTGCTCTCTGCTCTTATTCCATTGAAGTATTTCTCGTATTTAAAGATGGTTCCATACAAGTACTCTGACGTATACAGATAAAAATTAAAAAAAAAAACATAAGGAATTTATAAGTTGCTGCTGTTCAGTGTGTGTTACCCATGATGGAAGTTGTAGGATTGTCCACCTCCATCTCCAAAGCCAGCAGAGTACAGGCCGATGCATGTCCTCTTTAAATACACTCAGGAGTGGGTGGCTTCATGCCATTTTATACTTTAACAAACAAGTTGAGCTGCACTTCTACAAATCAACTTGCTTCAGCAGGCTAAAGAAATAAATACATTAAAAAGCTGCTGTTCCAGGTAGCTGCTGTACTAGATGCTGTGAATAAAGCGTTTAACTCCGTTCTAGTATCAGTAAAAATATATATTGATTTTGTTGGGGGGGGGGTTCTTTGGTCGTGACATAATCATTTAAAAAGTGGTTGCATACAGTGAGTAGGTGAGCGTCCGGTCTCTGGAAGATGGGCATTCTCCTCTGTCTTGTAAGCACGTCTCGTTCTATGCATCTCTCCTCGGTAGGTGGGTTGAAAGCCTCAGGTCTCGACACTGATTTCCTGTGTTTGCTTTGGCCCGGGTTGTGTTTCTTGCCTGTCTATTGCTTTCAAGTGCATCGTGTCGTTTGTAATTCATTAGAAACCAGCTGTCTGGAGTTGCATATTTTATAGAAGCACGCAAGACCAGCTTAACACTTCAAATATCTCTCCACCCCTTCCGATTATCCAGTTAAACAGATTTCAGAGTTTGAATCCGTGTACTGTACTTCAAACTGAAAAGAATGTGCAACACATCTCTCCAGCGAGAGAGCTGGTGTGCACTGAAGATCAGGGCAGTGGACAGTCCTTCATGTCTGTAGGCCTTGTGTTGCACAGGCTTTCATCTACTGTTTCCAAAAGAGGGGAGGGTCTGTTCCTGTAGAATAACAGCTATATGGGACCAAGCGGATAGATAATCTTTGTATTTCTATAGATCAGACGGGAGTGCTTATTTTAACTTTAATACTGTCCAATTCAGTAACTACCTACTCTTCCTGTTCTTCTCCCTCAGGGTGTGTGGGTACAGTGAGTCGTCACCATGGCCCTGGTGCAGACTCTGCTCGTTCCTATTGATCACCAGAACGCCGGCATCGATCTCCAGCATCGGGCTGTTTCCAGATCCCCCTCCAGCCACAGTGCAATGGGTTCGGTCAGCAGCCTGATCTCGGGGCGCAGCTATCAGGAGCATCCATGCAACACCACTGACTTCCCCTCCAAGAGCCGCAAGCCAGTGTTGGGACCCAACTACTTCCGCCAGCAAGATGGGCAGCTCAGGAACGGCTGCTCTAAGGACCCCCTGGTCAGTGCTGTGCCAGCCAGGAAGGCAGCCCCTGTTACCGGGAGCAACAGTAATTATGCTTACCTCAACGAGGAATTTGTTGGGGACTGGAATGACAATAATATGACTCCCGGCAGCCCTTGTAGCGATCCCGAGGAACTTCGGGAAGCAAAAGCAGCAAACGGGAACATCGGGGGACCCCCGCCAAAACTGATTCCTGTTTCCGGAAAACTGGAAAAGGTGAGGGGGTTTTAAATTGTTTTGACCATTTCAGGCTAATTCAGTCCCTTGATGATAAATCTTGCCAATGCTGATTTTACATTCCTGCTGTCTGTAATGGGATTTCACCTTTAGATAACCCATTCCAGTGACCTTGGTGTACCGTATACCTGACCCATAGCTAGTGTTCTGCACGAAGCAGATCCCTGTGCCTACTGTATTTATTATGTGTGTGTTTGAATGCATCGCCCTCCCCCAGTCTTTTCTGTGATCAGCCCTTTACATTCCAATGTTTGTTTAAACTGTTACACCATGAGCCCGCAGCAACAAGGCTGCCACGTTAACATTTTAAACATATACACCAGCAACTGAACAGCAGTGTTTAAACTATGTGAAGGCCTTCTCAAGTGAAAAAAAGAATAAACTCTTACCACTCTTCCAGTAACAACATTGTTAGATGGAACAAAAACAAATCTGAATTTAATGTGATGTTAAGCACACACCAGTTGGTGCTTTTACTTCAATTCAACCACACTGGCAATCGTTTGACATTCTGGGAGTGCACAGGGAACTCTGACTATCATTTCTGGGAGTGCACAGGGAACTCAGACTGTCCATTCTGGGAGTGCACAGGGAACTCTGACTATCATTTCTGGGAGTGCACAGGGAACTCAGACTGTCCATTCTGGGAGTGCACAGGGAACTCTTGAGTATCCGTTTGGTAGAAAAGGCCTCAGGCTCTGTGCATTGTGGAGGCTGTACAGTGGTTCAACTACATAAGTAGAGAAACAAAACGGGCGGGTAATTTAATGGTGAACTGGGATGTCATTGAGTCAGTATGAAATTGCAATGCAGTACAAAAAACAAATCTGAGGAAAATGATTGCTCAAAGTAAAACTGCTACTTCATGTTTTTATATCTGCACTCTGTACAGCAAGCTAATGCGCAAAGCAATGCACACGATTCCACCTCTAATGCATTGCTCTTGATAAGAGATCTGTTAGGTGACATCACCAGCATACTATCTAGGAGGGACAGGGCTGGAATTCTCCAGTCAGAGAGCTCAGACAACAGGAGAGGAGGAAAGGCTTGCTGAGGGTTTTATTTGAGCAGCTTTCTGCTATTCCTGTTAGCGTGTTTCAGTGGTACAGCTCCACTCGGGTGATCACAGTTGCTGTACAGGAGGGTCCTGCTTCTTATACAAAAGGGGAGTTAGAAATGCAATGTGTGTGACTGATGTTTTTCCATTTCCAGAACATTGAGAAGAGGTTAATCCGACCCACAGCCTTTAAACCTGTGGTGCCCAGGAACCGAAACTCTGTGCAGTACCTCTGTCCACGGCCAGGGGGCAGCGCAGGGAGTGGCAGCAACCTGTCAGAGAGCCAGGGCAGCCTGAACCTGCTCCTCCCGGCAGACAAGCGCAGCTCCTACAGCGGGGGACGCAACGGCAGCAACCAGTCCTGTACCATGTCAGACTCTGGCAGGAACTCTCTGTCCAGCCTGCCCACCTGCAGCACCAGCTACAGCCTGTCCCAGACTGAGGCCCCCAGCGCACACCTGGACCCCTCCCGGGCAGCCCCCAGGCATGGCCACTCCAACTCGGACAGCGGGCGCTCCTCATCCAGCAAGAGCACTGGTTCTCTGAGCGGCCGGGGGCAGCCCCTCTCAGACAGCGGATCCTGTGGCCGCTCCCCTGGCCCAGCGGAGGTGGAGGAGGGGCTGATCCGCGAGCTGGAGGAGAAGCTGAGAGAGAGGGAGCTGGAGCTGCAGCAGCTAAGGGGCAACCTGGACGAGAATGAAGCCGCCATCTGTCAGGTGAGCCTGGGAGGTGTGCTGGAGACTGCTGGCTAAGTAACTGCTGTATAGCTGCTATCAAAATCTGATGACAAGAATTGAGATCGTACCGTAATTCGGCTCATGCATTGTCTGTCACTGTCTGTCTGTGCCTGCCTGTGTCTCTCTCTCTCTCTCTCTCTGACTGACTGACTGCCTGCCTGCCTGTCTCTCTCTCTCTCGCTCTCTCTCTGACTGACTGACTGAGTGCCTGTCTCACTCTCTCTGACTGACTGACTGACTGCCTGCCTGCCTGCCTGTGTCTCTCTCTGACTGCCTGCCTGCCTGTCTCTCTCTCTCCTCTTTCTCTCTGACTGCCTGCGTCTCTCTCTCTGACTGACTGAGTGCCTGTCTGTCTATCTCTCTCTCTGCCTGCCTGTGTCTCTCTGTCTGCCTGCCTATCTGTCTGCCTACCTGTCTCTGTCTGACTGCCTGCCTGTCTCTCTCTCTCGGACTGACTGACTGCCTGTCTCTCTCTCTCTCTGACTGACTGCCTGCCTGCCTGTCTCTCTCTCTCCTCTCTCTCTCCCCTCTCTCTTCTCTCTCTCTCTCTCTCTCTGTTTCTCTCTCTCTCTTTCTCTCTCTCTGACTGCCTGTCTCTCTCTCTCTCTCTCTCTGTCTGCAGGTGTATGAGGACAAGCAGAAGCGCTGTGAGTTGGAGCTGGAGGACCTGCGTCAGAGCTGCTCCTCTAAGCTGAAGCAGGCCTCCCAGAAGGCTCAGCGTGCCCAGCAGGTCCTGCAGCTGCAGGTCTTCCAGCTCCAGCAGGAGAAAAAGAAACTGCAGGATGACTTCAGTCAGCTCCTTCAGGAGAGGGAGCTCCTGGAGAAGAAGTGTGCCTCCATGGAGCAGCAGCACACCGAGCTGGGGCCCCGGCTGGAGGAGACCAAGTGGGAGGTGAGCACTGGCATCCATCCCCGTCAGGGAACACCATGAACTCTGTGTCATTCATGCCGTCGAAATCAGGTGCTCTGGAGATTACCTGGGGGGTGTAAAATCAGATAGCACGAGTGGCGCATAACTACATAGAAATAGCTGAATAGGTTTAACAACTCTTGTATTCTAACTAGGAATATCTGTGCTTGTGCCTCCCGTCCCGTCCTGTCCCATCTCCTCTCCTCCCCTCCCCTCCCCTCTCATCACCTCCCGTCCCGTGCTGTCCAATCTCCTCCCCTCCCCTCCCCTCCCCTCTCATCACCTCCTGTACCGTCCTGTCCCATCTCCTCTCCTCCCCTCCTCCCGTCCCGTCCCTTCTCCTCCCCTCCCCTCCCATCTCATCACCTCCTGTACCATCCCCTGTCCCATCTCCTCTCCTCCCCCTCCCCTCCCATCTCTCCCCTCCCCCTCCCCTCCCCTCTCATCACCTCCCGTCCTGTCCCATCTCCTCTTCTCCCCTCCCCTCCCCTCTTATCACCTCCTGTCCTGTCCTGTCCCATCTCTTCTCCTCCCCTCCCCTCCCATCACCTCCCATCCCGTCCTGTCCCATCTCCTCTCCTCCCTCCCCTCCCCTCCCCTCTCATCACTCCCGTCCCGTCCTGTCCCATCTCCTCTTCTCCCCTCCCCTCCCCTCTTATCACCTCCTGTCCTGTCCTGTCCCATCTCTTCTCCTCCCCTCCCCTCCCATCACCTCCCATCCCGTCCTGTCCCATCTCCTCTCCTCCCCTCCCCTCCCATCACCTCCCATCCCGTCCTGTCCCATCTCCTCTCCTCCCCTCCCCTCCCCCCATCACCTCCCATCCCGTCCTGTCCCATCTCCTCTCCTCCCCTCCCCTCTCTCATCACCTCCCTCCCTCCCCTCTCATTACCTCGCCGCTCCCTCCTCTCCTCCCCTCCCCTCCCCTGTTATCACCTCCCGTCCCGTCCTGTCCCATCTCCTCTCCTCCCCTCCCATCCCAGGTTTGCCAGAAGTCTGGAGAGATCTCCCTTCTCAAGCAACAGCTGAAGGATTTGCAGACAGACTTGAGCTTGAAAGCCAGTGAGATTATTTCCTTGAAGGCGCAACTGCGCGAGTCCAGGGCCGAGCTGCAGACTGCCCAGGCGCACCTCCAGGAGCTGCACTCAGCCACACGCACACGCACCCTGGAGCTGGAGGTATGCGAGAATGAACTGCAGCGCCGCATCAGCGAGGCTGAGCTCCTGAGGGACAAGGTGGGCCGGTTGGAGGAGGAGGTTGTCCGTCTTCGGGAAGCGCTGAAAACCTCCAATGGGCAGTGCCTAGGGAGGAGCTTCGGCCTGTCTGCACCCACAGGCTCGGGCTACAGGGAGGAAGAGCAGTCCATGGCATGTGAGAGTGATGAAGCCAAAGCCCAGCGTCAGAATGCAGATGCCCTGCAGGGCCTGAAACAGCAAGTGGAGAGGCTGAGGGCAGAGCTGATGTACGAGAGGCGGAAGAGCGAGGACCAGTCGGAGAACTTTGAGTACGAGAAGCGGATCTGGCAGGAGGAGAAGGAGAAGGTTATCCGCTACCAGAAGCAGCTGCAGCAGAACTACATACAGATGTACCGCAGGAACCAGGAGCTGGAGGGGGCCATGAGGGAGCTGAGCCTGGAGTTGGAGACCCGGGAGCTGGAGGATTTCGAGGTGCGCAGCACGGAGATCAGATTCGAGGAAATCACTGCCACAGAGATTTAGCACCAGGGCTAAAAGCCATTGGTCCATCTGAGGCCAGTCGAGCTTCAAAGAATCAACATTTCAAAGACTCACGCCAAGCCCAGAGCTATGGGGACACAGCAGGCTGGGAGAATATGCAAACAGTTTTTTATGCAGCATTCAGTCAGATAATCTATTTTGTAAAACCCCAGGGAGGTGACCCCTTCCCTGGGCACACACAACAGTGCCATTCTGTGCTATAGAGGGTTAACAGTTATCTGGATAGGCTTCTGTTTCTTCCTCTGCAATGGGAAGTAAAGCAGCAAACCGATGCATAACGGTATTGAACAACATGTGCTTTTTTTTCAAAAAGGGAAACCAATGGGTCTGAATTCAGGACTTGCCGCTATTTCAGTAACCAAGCTTGTTTAGCACAAAGAAACCTTCGTTAAGACCAGATCTGTGTTTGGCCCCAGCGGATTGCCCTAAAACCGAATCACACGCTATGAAGAGGAGTTAGCAGAACTATGCCTATGGGGTAAGACCTGGAGGTGTTAAGGAGCCATGGCTTTAGTCTGCCATTCCTGTAAGGGGATTCATATGTCATATTTCAGGTTGAATGTGGCACTGCAGTACACCAAATCTGTTGCTACAAAACCTCTTTTTGTGATCTGTTGTTTTTGGATACATTTGTTTTTGGACCTTGAGAAACTTTTATTAATAAAACAGAGACACAGCCAAGTCCTTCTGATCAGTCCTCCCAGTTAACATGCCAAACACCATTCGGAAGAAACTTGATTGGGTTCGTGTTGAGCTGATGATGATGATGAAGTGTCTATTGAATAAAAGCTTCCCAGAGAGGGTGTGCAGTTTCCATACCTGAAGGGATCAATTCTAATTTTGATGGTTGAAGTTGAACCCACTTTTCAGATGTATATTTTTGTATGATGAACTGCAAAAGCCAAAATTGTTTTTTTTGTACCTAAACGCTTAATAAACCACATTTCCTTATAATAGTCGCAGACAAAAGTATTGGCCCTCTATGCTTAAAGTTTATTTTATTTTATTTTTTTTTTGATAAAGATTATTTGCTACAGCACTAGAAATGGTGTGTTTTGCTTTTTGTTAAAGTTTGCTCAATACTTGTCCTTTTAATCTGTTACCTTGAATTCTAGTATGAGTCTAGTGTGCTGTTACTTTTGTCTGCGTCTGTACATGCTGTAGATAGTTTGTGCAGCTTGCTGATGTAGGCTGTGGATGTAATTCACTGCTAAGGATGTAATCGTGTGACCATTGTTTATCTCCAGCTCTTACTGGAAGGACTCTTTCTGTCTCTATTCCCTCTTATCTATAGGGTTTCTGTCTGCAGGATGCTGCTCCCAAGTAAAGCCTGACTTCACAAGTTAACTGAATTAAAACCCCAATAATAGAGTGCTCCCCTATATGCCATTAATCCCCTCCTAAATGAACTGTGTTTAAAAGGAAACTGTCAAGATTTTATTCCAGCAAAGCCTCTTAAGAACTTGCTGCCCTGATAAAGCAGCATTTGTGGATAAAACTAATCGGCAGTGTGCCAGTCTCCACACTTCCAGGACTGCGCTTTCTCGACACTTCCAGGACTGCGCTGCCTCTACACTTCCGACACTTCCAGGACTGCGCTGCCTCCACACTTCCAGGACTGTGCGCTGCCTCCACACTTCTGTGCGCGCCTCCACACTTCCGGGACTGCGCTGCCTCCACACTTCCGGGACTGTGCGCTGCCTCCACACTTCCGGGACTGTGCGCTGCCTCCACACTTCCGGGACTGTGTGCTGCCTCCACACTTCCGGGACTGTGTGCTGTCTCCACAGTTCCAGGACTGTGCTCCCTCTGTCTTTAGAGATGCTTGCCTTTCCCATCACGCACGTTTGTGTAGAGTAGTTCAATAGCACCATCAGACTTAAACACTGAAACTTCCTTTTTATACCCTTTTGAGATGGATTAAATAATTTTATTTCAATAACTTTATGTTGTAGTTGTATTGCTGTGTTATACATAAATGATATGTGACCCTAACCTTAACCCTTTCTAGCGATAAAGTAAGAAATCACACACAGATCGACTTTCGTTTGAAGCCGTGTGTTGACTGTGTCTGCATTCAAGTGCAATACACTGGGGGAAGAATACCAACCCTTTTAAAAGTAAAAACCTCTTTCTCGTCGCCCATAAGCATGAACTACACGAGAACTTGACGATCATTTTAATTTCTCAACAGGCTCTACTACAGATTGATCTGGAGGTCATAGAGTGGGACAGTCTCACATGGCACCCGCTGTACCAAAAGCAAACATAATAAAACATAGAAATGATGAAGAATCATCTCTGCAGGGTCATCTGAGGGTTCTGCTTTGTGTAATACAGCAAGCTGAGGGCTGTAACCAGTGTATAGGGGCACTCAAGCAGGATCATTAACACCAGCGCCGTGTCGAGCCCTTCACAGTATCTCGTATAATAACACCATTTCCACGCTTCCAGATTCCTGTATGTTATGACCACATGCTGTACAGTACTGCATATAAGTCCATAATGTAAATATCTTTAACATTGTAGAGTTTAATGTAGACGCACTATATATACATATATATCTATTTTAAAAGTAGCGACTGTGAATAGATCAAAGCAAAATACTGTTTCCATTCTTGTTTGTGTTTATTGGTTTCCCTACTTTTTTGTTTATCCACAGTGTATGTAGCCATTCTGTATATTTTTCATATTGTAAATCATCTGTACAAAGCAGTACTGTGTTTCTAATAAAACCCAGTTGAAAAGTATCTAAAGGTGATTGCACTGGTTTTTCAAAACCTGCACAAGTCAAGTTACAAGTTTTTCATTTATTTATTGCAAGATGAAACTTGTACATTATTAACAGTCTACTGGAAAACATCGAAACACTGTCATTGTAAAGCTTTTTAATTTAATACACCAACATAGGCACTCATTGCAGGTCAAAATATTGCACTTGCATTTACAAAAAAAGAAATGTGATTTACTAATTTTTATAAATAATTCTGTAATAATACCTTACAAATGAATATACAGTATTGCATAAACTTACGAATCTGTGTAAATACAAGAATGCATCATAAATCTGTGTGAGTACACTGAGAAAGGACTGGACTACATATCTTTATTGAGAGAGGACTGGACTACATATCTTTATTGAGAGAGGACTGGACTACATATCTTTATTGAGAGAGGACTGGACTATATAGACTCATTGAGAGAGGACTGGACTACATAGACTCATTGAGAGAGGACTGGACTATATAGACTCATTGAGAGAGGACTGGACTACATAGACTCATTGAGAGAGGACTGGATTATATAGACTCATTGAGAGAGGACTGGACTACATAGATTCATTTTAATTTTCTCTTTTAACTATACTGTTATGATAACTTGCTCTAATGTTGTTAACCGCAAAAGTTAAGTCTAAATGTAATTATCAAATTACGGTACATAACTACAGCTTGTGTTGTGATTTGTTTGTTTCAAAGAATAATTCATTTGGCACTTGATGAGTTAATCTAAAAGGGGTATTACAGTTGGACTGTCAGATGCAGATCGATGGTGAGAGCAGCAGGGATGCACAAGCCCTGCAATCTTCACGTTGTTTTTTTTGGTACCTTCACCACAAACACCATGGGGTCCCGTGTCTTGTTGCTGAATGCACGCCGGATGATGTCCACTGCCTGCTGGTGAGTCACGTTCTGCAGGCTCTTCCCATCGACAGAGAGGAGCTCATAGCCAGCCTGCCCACAACAGGAGAGAGGGAGCGATGAGGACGCAATGCATGAGTATATCTATCTAATACACCGGGCGGGCAGTCAGGGGAACTGAAAAGATCAAACTGTCAACACTTGCTCCTCAGTGGAATATTGTGAGACTGATTCTCACCTAGCGTATCTATAAGCTGATTTGAGTTTCTTCCAGTATGATCTTTATTTAACCCAAAGGGATTGCAGACACAGCTTGTGTTTGCTGAGCTGGAGGGGATACTGCAGGGCATGACAAAATGAAGCAGCATAGCGGAATCAAACTGTAACCCTAGACCAGTTAATAACAATAACACTATGTAACACAATTTTTGTTCCTGGGTAGTAAGTGTTATTTCCTAATTGCTTATGCCTCAAAAGTATAGAAAATGGCTATTATTCCCCACAAACTTTGCTTTTGTGACCAGGACAGTGATATTTCAAAATATCACTATTTCCAATGGGAAAATGGGCAAATGTGTGTCTTTTCGTTCACATAAAGTCAGAAAAAAACAACATATGAATCCAAATTAACATGTATTTATATTAAAGTAATACAAAAATGACTACAAAAGATTTAGAAGCGAGTAGTTTTTCGAGATTTATGATTATACTGTAAATACAACTACTCACTTCTAAATCTTTTGTAGTCATTTTTGTATTACTTTAGTATAAATACATGTTAATTTGGATTCATATGTTGTTTTTTTCTGACTTTACGTGAACGAAAAGACACCCATTTTCCCATTGGAAATAGTGATATTTTGAAATATCACTGTCCTGGTCACAAAAGCAAAGTTTGTGGGGAATAATAGCCATTTTCTATACTTTTGAGGCATAAGCAATTAGGAAATAACACTTACTACCCAGGAACAAAAAAAAAAAAAATTGTTACACGGTGTAATCAGTCTCTCTACGTCTGTGTCTAACCTGGTTGTATCAGAGCAGGAACTTTTATCCTTCCCTTCCTAGTCCCACATTTCCAGATAAATCAGCTCCCGTTTTTAATTGCTGTCCCTAGAAGTTCATTATCCTCTGTTCATATACAGCAGCACATCCATTAGAATCAGAATCCTTAAATCTCCCCAGCACAGCTGCGAGACCCATTCCCGAGGGCTGATTGTTTATGCGTTTGTGTTTTACATGAAGTTCATTCTTATTGAAGGTCTCCCCAGCGGTGCTCCTGTCTACTCAAGGCTGCTTCCAGGTAAAGCACAGGTGTGTTTTGGCTGTCACAATAATGCAGCTAGCATCTGAAAATGAAAGGACGTAGTTTTATGTTTCAGTTACTGTTTACGTGATGCGGAGCTACATGAATTGAAACATCTGGTGTACAGCCAGGGTGTTTAAGCTCTAAAGAAAAACGCGCCACTTGGTGCTTCGGGGGATTTGTTCAAGGCAGCTGATTGGGAACCCGCGGCGCACCCCAGTATGACACACGGCACCTACCAAGGTAAAGCGACGCTTTTCACAGCTCCTACAACAACAGCCGTTTACCAGTCATATAAGCTGTTGTGTTTAAAACTGGAACTAGTTAAATGTTTCCAAGCCCTCCATAAAAAGAACAATCTGTTTTCAGTATTGCAGGGTTTAGCTGTAATATTCATTTGTTTTCTCTAATTTCACCCTGAAGAGCACTGGGATGTGCTGCTCTCCAGCTGCCCTCCTTTAATTGGTGCTTCTCAAGGTGTGCATGGGGAGGCGTCCTGTTTCTCTCTCAACGCTTCGCTCTAGTAATGTCCGATTTCTCTTGCCGCTATGGTAATGTGTAACATCCCTGGGAGTAACTGCTGCACAGTTGATCAGATGCTCTGTTAATAACCCGCGAGACAGCCCCACGCAGACTTCATTATGCTTTCAGGAGCTGACGGCTGGTAATTAAAGCACTGTGTGCTAATCAAACAAAGGCTTGACTTCCTCGCCTGGCACTCCTGTTGGGGAAACTGCGAAAACTGTATTTGATTGAAAGTCTGCATGCAAGATGAGATCAATTGGCATAAAAGAAATATTCATGTTTTTATTAACCTTTAAAAAGTAAATCTTGGCAAGTGGAAACAATAAAAAAGAATGAGGTGGAAATTTACTGGTACACATTCATTAAACTATTGCTGAAACCAGCAATAACTAGATTTCTTGGTCTCTGAGAAGTCATATTTCATAGCACGTGGTGCTGTTTAAACACTGCCAGCCCACTAAAAAAACAGTTTATCCCAAATGCCAAATGTTTAAACCTGCTACAGAAAAGCAAGGAAACACACAACAGTCCATCTTGATTACTGAACAGCTTTGTTAAGTGGCTTTTGCAAAACTGTGTTCGAACAGCTCAGCTCCAACGCACTGGCCAGTTTCCTTCTACAGCTCGGCTCCAACGCACTGGCCAGTTTCCTTCTACAGCTCAGCTCCAACGCACTGGCCAGTTTCCTTCTACAGCTCAGCTCCAACGCACTGGCCAGTTTCCTTCTACAGCTCAGCTCCAACGCACTGGCCAGTTTCCTCCTACAGCTCAGCTCCAACGTTTCCTTCTACAGCTCAGCTCCAACGCACTGGCCAGTTTCCTTCTACAGCTCAGCTCCAACGCACTGGCCAGTTTCCTTCTACAGCTCAGCTCCAACGCACTGGCCAGTTTCCTTCTACAGCTCAGTTTCCTTCTACAGCTCAGCTCCAAGCTCCAACGCACTGGCCAGTTTCCTTCTACAGCTCAGCTCCAACGCACTGGCCAGTTTCCTTCTACAGCTCAGCTGCAGGGGCAGCTTGACTGAAAGTTCACTGAAAAGCAGGTGATTGACAGGTTATACCTTCCCTGCTTGTTCAGTGTTCCTCGTTAAATGAAATGCAGGGAGCTATTTGATCTGGTACGTTTGCCCTTGTGTTGTTCACTTATCTTTCAATAGTAATCGGAATGATAACATTCTTTGCTTTTTGCACATGAAACACCCATTCATAGCCTACCTGGGCCTCAAAACAAACAGACTCTTCTCATCTCCACAGACGGGTAGATACATTATTATTTATTATTATTATTATGGCAGTTGAAAGAAAGGGTTAGTGCTGAAAAATAACTTGCAAGCTATAGCTTTATTAAATGACAGTGCCAGCCTCTATCACTGTGGAATGATGAGCAGTGTAAACAGCAGGCTTGTCTCAAATTGAGTCTGGAGTGTTTCCAACTTTTTCTCCCCCAAAGAGAGCAGAACCTCATTGCAGGACTAATCCGTGAATGTGTTAATGAAGCTAAAACTGGTTAGCAGCATCCTGCTCTCCTTCTGCATATCTACATGGGTCCTGAATGGGTTCCAAAAATATCACCTTCAATTAGGATTTATTTAGCATTTTTTAAATGGACTGCCTGATGCCAGCAAGATGCAAACAGAACTAAGCCTGGCTGTTTGGAATCTGTTTGAGTTCTATACAACACCATAACAGACAAGTCCAAGCTTGATTAGTATTGCACCATTCATCTCAATCTGAAGAACAACTTGATAACCCAGAGACAAATAAAAGGCAGCAGTCTGCAAGATCTTTTGCATTTTTTAAACTAAATATTTTACATAACAAAAAGACCACTACTTCCAAATTGCATTGATTAAGGAGTCTACTTATTATTTGATGAATGAACAGGGTGCTGTGTGTGTGTGTGTGAAAGCATGGGGAGATGAATGAACAGGGTGCTATGTGTGAAAGGGTGAGGAGATGAATGAACAGGGTGCTGTGTGTGTGAAAGGGTGAGATGAATGAACAGGGTGCTGTGTGTGTGAAAGGGTGAGGAGATGAATGAACAGGGTGCTGTGTGTGTGTGTGTGTGTGTAAGGGTGAGATGAATGAACAGGGTGCTGTGTGTGAAAGGGTGAGGAGATGAATGAACAGGGTGCTGTGTGTGTGAAAGGGTGAGATGAATGAACAGGGTGCTGTGTGTGAAAGGGTGAGGAGATGAATGAACAGGGTGCTGTGTGTGTGAAAGGGTGAGGAGATGAATGAACAGGGTGCTGTGTGTGTGAAAGGGTGAGATGAATGAACAGGGTGCTGTGTGTGAAAGGGTGAGGAGATGAATGAACAGGGTGCTGTGTGTGTGAAAGGGTGAGATGAATGAACAGGGTGCTGTGTGTGAAAGGGTGAGGAGATGAATGAACAGGGTGCTGTGTGTGAAAGGGTGAGGAGATGAATGAACAGGGTGCTGTGTGTGTGAAAGGGTGAGATGAATGAACAGGGTGCTGTGTGTGAAAGGGTGAGGAGAGATGAATGAACAGGGTGCTGTCTGTGTGTGTGTGTGTGTGTGAAAGCCTATGCAGGAACAGAACATATCAACATTACCTTCAATACCTCACAAGAGGAGGCCGCCCCACCAGGAAATATCTTCTCAATCTTTACCACAGGCTGGAGTTTGGATTCAATCCCTCCAGAGATGCTGATTCCTGCAGAGATCCAGATGCAAGCAAAACAGGCTTATGTCTGTATCTGTCATGGCATGCATTGTACTGTATATGTGGCTTGAGCTATCACATTTGTTTCCCCATGCAATACATGCAAGTACATACATTCAGATACAAATTGTATTTACACAAAAGAAAAGTCTGGAGTTTTGTCATCTCTCTGTACTGCCTCCCTCCTCCCTCATCTACAGAGGTTTGTCATCTCTCTGTACTGCCTCCCTCCTCCCTCATCTATGGAGGTTTGTCATCTCTCTGTACTGCCTCCCTCCTCCCTCATCTACGGAGGATTGTCATCTCTCTGTACTGCCTCCCTCCTCCCTCATCTATGGAGGTTTGTCATCTCTCTGTACTGCCTCCCTCCTCCCTCATCTAGGAGGTTTGTCATCTCTCTGTTGTCATCTCTCTGTACTGCCTCCCTCCTCCCTCATCTATGGAGGTTTGTCTTCTCTCTGTACTGCCTCCCTCCTCCCTCATCTATGGAGGTTTGTCTTCTCTCTGTACTGCCTCCCTCCTCCCTCATCTATGCTGGAGGCCCTTGCTTTCCTCCACATTAAGCCAGTCCACCTGGATTCCTAACTATACCCACAGGTATCACAGATATTCCATAGGTAACTATAAGATGGAAGGTTAGATTGATCAATTTCAGGTTTAAATACGTTGTTCTGCAGTAGTTTGGGCAGTGTGCTTTTGTTTGCCATCTACAAGTAATACAACATCTAGGACTGCAATACCAGTCAGGATTGTTTTAGCTGGCTCCCTCTGGTGGTCAATAATATGCATCAACATGTCTCGTTCAGTTGAGATCTTCAGGGCAAACACCATGCATTGTGGTTTTCAATGCAACACAGGGCAATGCATTTGTTTTATACAAATGAACTAGTGCAACACTTCCAGCACACAGGTCTAACTGAAACCACATAAACGATGCATAGCAAACGTGTACCCACCTAGGGACTGTTTGGTTTTGGAGATGGTTACACTGGTCTGCTCGTACTCCTGCACTGGGATGCTGGTGGCACCGTTGAGGCCGGTCACTGCGGAGGCTGGGTGTCCGTTCACAAGCTCCTCTCCACGCGGGGACCCTGCACTCCCAAACACCTGAGACAGCGAAGGCCTGGACCTCTTAGGATTGCTCATCACGGTATACAAGGAGTCTTTACTTTTTTCCTTTTTTGTTTTTGTCTGGCCCGTTTTTTTGGACACGGACCTCCCCCTTTCTGCAGCGGAGTGTAATGCACCCTCATCGCAGTGAATGGAGAGGACTGTACCAATGTCTGTTTTGTGAGTGGTGGCCTGTCCTGTGCTCTGGATTGACTCTGTTAGCAGCCAGTTGGAGCGCATGGGGCTGGCTGCTGCAGTTTGGTTGCTGGAAATACTTTCTGTGGTGTAGGAGTCGACTGGCACATCTTCAAGGGGAGTGAAGGCTTTAGATGGGAGCTGTTTGATATTCTGCAGTCCAGACAGGTTAAGCTTCTCCATTTCCCCCATCAGCAGCCTGTCATTTTCAAAGTCCTGAACTGGCTTTAGGTGGAATCCTCCTCTGTAGTCTAAAAACCCAAGGATAGGATTATTGAGACTTTGCTAGAAAGACCCCTACTTGAAGGATAAATAGCACAAGACTTTTTACTGACTGTACAGTAGATAGAATGCAGGCACCAACATACCTGTATTATTCATCTGCTCCTGATTTCATGCAAGAAGAAGCAATGCCTTACATTTTAAAGGTTTCATTTATGTACAGCAGGGCTGAACTTACAAAGATATAGCATTTCATGTTCTCAAAAGCAGAGCGCTCCGATTTCACTGCTTAAAGAGCTTGGATTACTGCTCCTTGATTAATTCAACGGAGGAGAATTGTAGTTTTTATTGGCAAGGACTGCTATAGAAAGTACCTGACCAAGCTGTTCTGTTCTACAGGAAATCAGATTGTTTGGAACCTGATGCAGAACTTGCCCTTATCACAGTGTCATTGTTACCGAGCATGGGCACTGGAAATAGGACATTTCATATGAAAATAGCTCTTGGGTCGACAAATGCCACTTTTTGTTCCCCCCCATGTATAGCTGGTATTGAGAATGGTTTGTGCTCATTAACCAAGGACACCTGCAGGACACTATTACTCCACAGCTGACTAAAAATGGATAGATTAGATAAAAATAGGAACAACAACAAAAAAACAGGTCCTTATGCAAGCCGAAATACCAGACACACGTCATATGGAATTCAAATATTACTTCAATAATTTTAGCTCATATCCAGTTTTAGTGGCGTAAGTTGCAATGTGTTCTCCACTGTTTTGTATGCCTTGTGAAAAGGTTCTTATCATAAGCGTTCTGTGTGTGTTTGGAGATCAGACTGTGTGTAAAATATCTGGGAAAGGATAGGTGCAGTATAACTGTATCCAATTCAGGTATTAGAGTTACTTTGGCACCTGCACGTCTAAACTTTCTACACTAGCTCTACTCAGTAAAGTCTGTTTTATCAGCCTGGAATTGTGCTGATGGATTTATTTATTTGTCACCTGAGATCCTCTGAGGTTGTGAGGTGGATCCAAGCGTCTGCTTTGCACTTCCTGATGAGGCTGACTCTCTCAATCACCTACCTGCAGGTCTTCCTTTTTAAATTCCACTCATTTAAGAAGCAGGGTTATCAGGGCTCTATTCACTCATTCGACTATACACTGCCAGTTCATATTCAAGGGACAGAAGCAGGTTTATCGGCTCTACTCAAGCCATGCTGAGAACACAGGGAGAATGCATTCAGTGACAGGCTGCTGACCTGGGATTGGAGTTATGAGATGTCTTTTAGGTGCCAGTCCATTCTGGGGGGTCCTGAGGGCTGGAGACCTTACTGTAAAAAAAAGCAAGCAGACAGTTTATATAAAATGGCCAGTGTACAGTCCTACAGGCGTGCAGTCCTAAATCTACGGTACCAGAACGCCATTGAAATATAGACAGTATTAAACAAGAATTATTACACCAAGTCACAGTGTATTTGTAAACTGAACTTGTAGTATAGACAATGCATTGATCTAAGCGTTGTTACTTTATGTGTCAGTGGCAAAACTGATGTTGTCTATCTGCCTACAGAAGATAGTGTGGGAACGACTGCACCACTGCAGGACTATAAAGCCTGTGTGTGGAGCACTCTCACCTTTCCTACCTGCTCTGCTCTTTAGAATGTCGTAGGCTTCAAGCTCAAAAGGAACGACCATGCTGTCAAACCTGCCCAGGTCCGTAGGCAGGATGATTGTTCTATTAAAAGCACACACACAAAAAAAAAAAAAACGTTGGCAAAACAATAAAATCTACATGCTGGTACTGATGTCTATTTTCAACTTTATCCTTTTCACAACGAGTGCTGCAAAAGCCAATCATCTACAGTACTTAATTTTGACAGAAGACGAGCAGAATCCACATGACAGCCCGGTCTCCAGCATACCTTAGCCAGTGCACCTTAGCCAGTGCGCCTTATCCAGTGCACCTTATCCATTGCACCTTATCCATTGCACCTTAGCCAGTGCACCTTAGCCAGTGTGCTTTATCCAATGTACCTTATCTCTCGTAGCAGCAGCAGCTTCTCGGGGCGATCCAGTATAACAAGCAGTGGCTTCACCAGATCCTCCACCACTCTCTCTGAAACATACTGAAAAACAGAGAGGCAGCGCTCAGCATGGCTGTGCCTTTCATACCCAATGCTTCATGGTGACATGGTTGGTGGTTTTTTTTTTAAATGTAGCACTTCCACATATTATTAGCTGTTGATGGGCATGCATGACTGATGCTGAATAATGCATGCTCCTAAAAGCAGGGGCAGAAACCAATTCCTATAAAAGCTTTTATTATGCTTTATTACGTTGTTAAATTGAGATGATCTGATTCACAAAGCTTTACCTCATGAGTTGTAAAGACTCTTTCTGTGAATTACGTAAACTGTTCTAGACTGCTGTTAGTTACTTTAATGCTGGCAAAGCTTCATGTAATCCATCGAAAGAATGGTTTCTTTGCAATTCTTTTGGTGCACGTCTCTGCACGCTTGTTCAGCAGTCTGAGGGAGAGCTTTGCTTGTTCACTCACTCTCCTGCAGTGTCTTGTGACAGCTGAGACCTCATCTTCATTCAGCAGCTTTCTGGCCATGTCCTCCACCAGAGATAGCCCATGCTCAGCAGAGGTAACCCGACTCTCCTCCTGATGCACCGAGACCAGCTCCTTCTGCATGCCGGACAGCGAGAACGCACCACCCCTCTCTTTATCCAACGACACAAAAGCAAGCCATTACATTTCAGTGAGGAGGCTGAGCGCTAAGCTGCTGAGAGCAGGTGCTCAGGTAGTTTAGTGGAGCGCACCTGGCTTCATAGGAAAGATACCTGAACATTTTTCATGTCTAATATATACTACAAGGAGAAAGAAGCAAGGCATTCATGAGCAACAATAAGAAATAAGAATTCACCGCAGCAAGTAAAAGATCACCACACGCAAGATGCAAGAAGACTGTTACCCCTTTTCAAGCTTCTAATCACAAACTTTTGAACTGCGTTGACTGAAACAAAAGCAAAAATAATCAGATAAGTGAGCAGGTTGACAAGTTTGTTCATTTGAGAAGAAACGTTTCATAAAATTAAGAGCAAATGGAAGCATATTACTGTAGTATGTAGTAACTCAATGTATTCCACAATGTATTAAAGTGCACTGCTGCAGACAGACATACCAAATCAAACAAAAGATTATTGCACATTCCCAAAGTGTCTTCACTTAGACACATACTGCCACTTTTTATATACATAAAAAAGGATCAAAAATGAAAATAGAAAGTATATGGCACTGTTGTGTGCACTATTTGCTTGTAAATAAATTAAATGGAAATCGCAAAAAAACATATGTGTCCAGTGACACTGTACACAGTCACATGGTTGAAGGATGGCGTTTGACCCTGCACATGGCTCCGGGACTCACCTCTGTCTGCCTCGGATCGGGAGGGAGACTTGGAGCGGCTCCTCCTCTCTGGAGAGCCGTTCTGCCTCTTCTCTCTGGAGCTCTGGCTCTTCTGCTGCTTCCCAGTCCGGCCGCTTCTAAACAGCAGGCTGACAAAGGTCTTGGAGCGCTGCAGAGCTGTTCCCTCCCCGGAAGCCTTCCCTTTCTGCTGCTGCTTCTTCTTCTGCTTGTCCTCTAGGGGAGGGTGAAAGAGACAGGACCCTTATGGACATATTCTAGAATGCTGAATGCCTTTGTATCACAAGCTGATTGGCTGGGCTGCTCTTTTCAGTCTCAGATGTGAAGCATGATTTAGCCAGTGCTTGAGCCCCCCAGGTGCTGGACGAGCCCGCTACCATCTCCGATAAATCTCAGCCAAAGACTAAGTGATATGGTAAAATGATGTATTACTTTTTTAAGGATAAGGCATCATATTTATACCGGAAAAAACAACTTGAGTAATAAGTCTTTTATACCACCTGCCACTCGCAATCCTAACTGGACTTGTCTAATACCGGAATCAGGGCTTCACTTCTATTATACATTCATTATTTTCATTGCAGAATTATTGCTTTTGCATTTTCATAGCTGCAGCTGACAGCTTGGGTTCGGTCAGCGATGCTCTGCAATACCCTTTTAAACTTCCTGTTTATTTTATCTGATCGTGATGAGTTATACCCATAGAATCAGACGTAAATGGCACAAGGATAGGTGATGTGAACTGGACTGCTGACCGAGTACGGGAGCTCCCAGGGGATGCCGCCCAGGGGAGGGAGGGCTAGGGTTAGGGTTAGGGTGTCCAGGGTGTCCTCGGCTCACCGCACACCAGCGACCCCTGTGGTCTGGCCGGGCGCCTGCGGGCTTGCCTGTACGCTGCCCAGGGCTGCGTTGTCCTCTGACGCTGTAGCTCTGGGTGGCTGCATGGTGAGTCTGCAGTGTTTAAATAAGCAGGCGGCTGACGGCACACGCTTTGGTGAGCCTAAAAACAACTGGACACTACTAAATTGGGGAGAAAAACAATAAAAATAATTGGCTACTACTAAATTTATATTTAAAAAAAAAAAAAGAAGGGGAACTAACCCAACATACACTAAGACATGCCTCTTCAACTATAGCTCAGTTTAAATCTCCTCTCCACATCTACTTTCAAATAATCCAGGTTGTGACACAGCATTGCTGAGTTCTGAGCTTCAAATCCAGATAGACGAAAAGAAGCCAGCTCTTTATCCTCACCTAGCACAGTGATGTGACTCAGAGACCTGATGGCTCAGCTCTTTATCCTCACCTAGCACAGTGATGTGACTCAGAGACCTGATGGCTCAGCTCTTTATCCTCACCTAGCACAGTGATGTGACTCAGAGACCTGATGGCTCAGTTCTTTATCCTGACCTAGCACTGAGACCTGATGGCTCAGTGACAGTGATGTGACTCAGAGACCTGATGGCTCAGTTCTTTATCCTCACCTAGCACAGTGATGTGACTCAGAGACCTGATGGCTCAGCTCTTTATCCTCACCTAGCACAGTGATGTGACTCTGAGACCTGATGGCTCAGTTCTTTATCCTCACCTAGCACAGTGATGTGACTCTGAGACCTGATGGCTCAGTTCTTTATCCTCACCTAGCACAGTGATGTGACTCAGAGACCTGATGGCTCAGCTCTTTATCCTCACCTAGCACAGTGATGTGACTCTGAGACCTGATGGCTCAGTTCTTTATCCTCACCTAGCACAGTGATGTGACTCTGAGACCTGATGGCTCAGTTCTTTATCCTCACCTAGCACAGTGATGTGACTCTGAGACCTGATGGCTCAGTTCTTTATCCTCACCTAGCACAGTGATGTGACTCTGAGACCTGATGGCTCAGTTCTTTATCCTCACCTAGCACAGTGATGTGACTCTGAGACTTGATGGCTCAGTTCTTTATCCTCACCTAGCACAGTGATGTGACTCTGAGACCTTCTGATGGTTTTCCTGGGCTTGCTGAGTGCCATGAGCACAGCGGTTTTCGGAGAGTCCAGCTGCTCATCGTCTGAGTCTCCCGTTGAGAAAGTCCTGTGCCTGGCCCGGGCCGCCTCTTTAAAGCTCTCGTTCCGAATGGCCGTGTCCTTCAGTAGGACAGTGGCCCCCAAAGTCCGACTGGTCTCCGTGGCGATGTTTTTCCCTGACCGCTGCAGGCTGTCCTGGTCAAGGGTGTTGGTGGGGGGGATCTGGAGGTCGGTCTGCATGGCCGTCTCCGTCCGCTCGGAGTAGCTGGGCCGCCGTGAGTCTTCAGTGGAGATGCAGACGTCAACCATCTCAGAGGCGTAGTGGGGGAGCATCTGGGAAATACCACTGCTTGAGCTGAGGGGTGTCCCCGAGGAGTAGGAGGAGAGGGAGGAGTTTGTGTCCGAGGTTTGAGAGGACTGCTGTAGGTGACCGTTGCCGACTGAGAGAAACAGGTACAGATATACAAATGTATACATAATAAATACATACATTACAGTATCATTTGTTAAATTATCGAAAACAGTATATCACATATACTCTACAAAAAAAAAAAAAATAGAGAGATTATTGGGAAAATGTAAAATCCACTAAATGGAGCATATTTTAGTAGTTTATTTTATCATTTCAGTTTCAATTGAATTGAAAGCGATTCACACAGCAATGGCTAATAGATTATGGCTATTTTGATTTAGACAGGCAAGGTAATCCAGATTTCATCTGGATTAAGAACCTGAGTGATTATCCCTGTTTTACTGAGTCATCCCATGCAAGAAACAGTGGATAAACTGAGCCTGCAGAATGTGCTGGGTACCTACGTTTGTTAAGCCAGCTGTACTCGGCTACCATCTCCTTGTATGCAGGATACCTTCCCACCTCCTAAAGGAAAGAAACAAATAATTTAGAAGAGAGAGAGAAAGAGAGAGAGCGAGAGAGGGAGGGAGGGAGGGAGGGAGGGAGAGAGGGAGGGAGAGAGGAGAGAGAGCAAGGGAGGGAGGGAGAGGGAGAGAGAGAGAGAGATATACAGTAGTGTATGCAGAGAAACCGAGAAGGGTAGAGTGGAGACCAGGAGTAATTTATTAATGTTAGCTATATAAAGTTTAATAGAGAAATGAATACTTTTTTATACAATATTTTCCAAAAATTGAAATCCAGAAAACATCCACACGTTGTTCATTTAGTCAATAAAGGGTCTTGATTCTACTTTTGAAACACAAAGTGCAGCTATTGTCTCTATCAGAGAGCGAAAGCCTCATCCCAGCTTGGCACTGCTACCTAGGGGCAAACCCCTCAAGAGGGCATTCTGAACATCATCAGCCTTCACCCTCCTGATTCACACAGTCTTTAGTGTTTACACAAACTGTAACCGAACTAAGCCACACTGTCATTTAGGCCAGGGGATCGTGGACTGTAGGTCAGCTTCACTTTTGACGGCTGCACCAGTGCAGCAAAAACAAGACCCACCTGGAGCACTGCTATTTCAGTTTGGAATGTGTAACAACAACAAAAAGAAAACTTCAGAAAATCTCTAATGATGTTGGGTTTTTAGCACTGGGGGAAAAAAATGCATTTGTTATAATCCGATCCCGGTGACTTGTGAATAATGCACGTCCTTTAGCTAATTTTCACAGTTGAAACTCTAGCTGAGATGCGTAAAGTGAGTAATGCTAGAATGTCACGGCTAAATGCCAGCTGTCTGCTGCACTATGCAGCCTCGCTCATGGCTTAATGAGTAACTAACTGCTTTGTTTAACGTGATCCCACCTCAATTAATGCAAAGTACCACTTAAGCAAATCATTTGTTATGTTACTTTGACAACTAAAATGAGAAATCATAGGCTGTAGTTAATTTGTTTTTGTTTGCTTGAACATCGATTTCAATACTTTTCCTGGGCTTACCACTCTTGTACATATCCTCAGATCTTACTGTCGTTTAGTAAGTAATGGCTGGAGGATGTGGAGCTGGAGTAGCTGGTGACTCCCCCATAGATATTACCTTTCAATGCATGCTCATAGGACAGCTGCTGCCTTAGCTAGCACAAGATATTTCAGGTTTCTGTCTGAAATTCCCCATAACTGAAAGGATGACCCACAACACCTCAAAGATCCAGACCCAGCTCTTATGGAATTGTCTGGATGCTGCTGCTTGAGGGGCATGGTGGAGACCTGGAGAGGCAGTCCCATGCTTACCTTTATCGTCAGCATGATGTGTGTGTGGCTTTTTAGCACCTCCACTGCCTGACTATGGCTGATGTCCTCAAAACTGTACCCATTGGCTGTCAAGATCTGGTCCCCGGTTTTAATCCCATTTCGCTCAGCCAGACCTCCGGGATCCAGCCTGAAAACAAGGGAAGAACAGAAACATGCAAATCATTAATCTTCATGCTACAAGATCAACTTCAGCCACAAAAACAAAGTACACTGCAGATGAAGTATGGTACTCTAAATTCATCTATAATCTGAACCATGCCATCACAATGACATGCATTAATAACAGCTGCAGAAACCTCAATATCAAGCTGCACTTTTTTATTTCAAAGGGTTATCACAGTAATCTAAAATGGGTCCGGTACCAACTTGATTGATTAGTGAGAATCAACTATACGGCATACAACCAGTGGTGGAGATGCATTTCAGAGTCACAGCATCTAATGTTATATGCCCCAGTTTTGAGCTTGGTCAAAACAGATTTCTTGGTATTAAACTTACTTGGAGACGTATATTCCAAGTCCAAATTCCTTTCCGCCTCTGATGTTAAATCCTAAACAGCAATCATCGGACGTGGTGTAGATGTGAACGATCCTCTTCACCCCGGCTTCAGAGCTGCTCTCTGAAACAGTGCTCCTGTTTTCTTCCACAATCATCCTTCCGTTAATCAGGTCCACCCTGGAAAGACAGAAATATACCTCCTGAACTGTGGTCATGTGACAGTCTAGAGAAGCACAGGAGAATTAAACTAGGAGTAAAGGGTGCAATGATTTGATAAGATTACAACAGTTTTTCTGGCAGATAAAATTTGACAGTTTTTTTATGTAAACAAGGGGGGTGGTTGTCTCCAAGTACACTTGACATGTCCTCTAACTGTAGCTATTGTGTGCCAAGTGCTGTGGACTCTCCTTATTTAATGCACTATATTTTAATTTCAATTGTAGCACAACCTTTAATTCCAGGATAACATTTGAGATTTGGAATCCCACTGAGAGTGAATGGCAGAGAGAGTCCACTTATCATATAATCTATAACATTATTAAAATTTGGGAATTAACTCCAGCACCATAGAAAGAATTTCCATGGGTCATTGTCAGATATACACCATTTGAATAAAGAACAGATAAATCACCAAATGTACTTGCATTGGTAATAATTCCCCAACAGATTAATCATGCAGAGAACAATCTAATTGGCTGCTGTAGAGCAAGCACTGTATCCCGTTGTGTCATTACATGATGTTTCACGACATGTGATTTGGCTGCAATGTACCACATGGCCTGTCAACAATGAAAGGGATCTTGTTGTGCTCACCATGTGGTCTTTTCCTTGGAGAACTTGATCCCGGGAACTTTTCCCACCCGTCTGGCCACCATGCGCAGGCGATTGTTCCCTGTGAGGACCCTGACAGCGCTGCTCATGGTGATGCTCTCCAGATTGACCCCGTTCACCTCCATGAGTTTGTCACCCACACACAGGCCGGCCTGCTCTGGAGGGAAGGTTACAATACCTTTTTTTTGGTTTTTTAAAACACCACACAGCCGTGCTTTTAGCCGATGAGCCACTCTAATAAAGATAAATACATTGGTTATGTTTTAGTACAGCAAGATCATTATATTATGGGAGTAGACTTTAAATATATGTGTATATCTGCAATAACCATATATATCATTAAAACTACATCTTCAACTGCAGCCCCTTTCACCACAAGACACAAGAGTTTCCCTTACCTGCAGCGCTCGCATCTTCAACTTTACTGACAAAAATGCCGAGCCCGTGCTCCGACCCCCCTCGAACACTGAAACCCAGCTTTCCATCTGCACTTTTGTCCACCGTGAGGGTATGAATCGCATCACTTTCATCATTTCCTGATGAAGGAACAGGGAGAAACTGAACAAGAAGCACATTCAATAATGTGTATTTGTGTATTGAGATGTATTGTAAATATATAGATTAAATAAATAATTAAATTATAATCTATTTACACAAATCCATATATTTACAAGAATGCATCTGAAATATATAGAATTCCCCATGTGTAGGGCTTCCACACTTTCACAGACTGACATAATGTGTGTGCATTTCAATCTAGGACTTTGTTATACAGAGCTGGAAATGGCCAATGAAAGAAAGCATGTTGTTGTTTGCACCTGTATGCAGATGAAACGTGAATGTGTATTGCCCCAGCAGCACATGCTTCATTTCCTGCCGTTACCCACAGCTAGGGTGGAACTAAAGCACACAGAGATGCAATAGCTCGCTATATAGAACAGCTATGAGATGGGATTCATAGGCCTGTCATTTTTCACCACAGCCAAACATACTAAACCTCCTCCTGTTCAACATCTTAAGCTAAACGCTTAACCTTGGAAAGGCAGAAAACTTACAGCATTGCTAATCTATTCAAGAAACGTGCAGCTGAGGAGTAAAAAAATCACCTTCTTCATGACAAGTTGTCGCAAATAGTACAAACACTTAAAAGTGGTACAGCAGTGTGCACATGTATTACAACACCCCATTGCTTCTGTAGTTCAGCAGTGTGCACATGTATTACAACACCCCATTGCTTCTGTAGTTCAGCAGTGTGCACATGTATTACAACACCCCATTGCTTCTGTAGTTCAGCAGTGTGCACATGTATTACAACACCCCATTGCTTCTGTAGTTCAGCAGTGTGCACATGCACATGTATTAGAACACCCCATTGCTTCTGTGTTCAGCAGTGTGCACATGTATTAGAACACCCCATTGCTTCTGTAGTTCAGCAGTGTTCAGCAGTGTGCACATGTATTACAACACCCCATTGCTTCTGTAGTTCAGCAGTGTGCACATGTATTAGAGCACCCCATTGCTTCTGTAGTTCAGCAGTGTGCACATGTATTACAACACCCCATTGCTTCTGTAGTTCAGCAGTGTGTACATGTATTAGAACACCCCATTGCTTCTGTAGTTCAGCAGTGTGCACATGTATTAGAGCACCCCATTGCTTCTGTAGTTCAGCAGTGTGCACATGTACTAGAACACCCCATTGCTTCTGTAGTTCAGCAGTGTGCACATGTATTAGAGCACCCCATTGCTCCTGTAGTTTTCAATTGTTGTGCATATGAAACCAAACCCCTGTAACTGAAAATTGTCAAAATAGGCAAATTAGTGATTGGCTAATTTAACTGATGACTGTAATAGACCATACATGCAATTTGTTTAAAATAGTAAGAAAGAAAAGAACACACATAGCAACAAATGTTAAAACGAACGTTTAAGATGCCTAATTAAAGCGTAAAGTGGCCTAGCATTTTATACATGAGTTCATATTGTTTCTATATCACTGATTATGACTGAATTGCAAGTCATAATTGTCAAGAATTGTGTTCATTTGCACACTACTGTATATCCAACCAGGTGTATGGAATGTTGTGCGGTTAGAATTGGGTGAATGGGTCTGCGGGGCGGGTGATTGATATAACTCTTGCATGGCCTGGCTGGCCTTTAATCCACCTTTGAGTGATGAGGTCATTCCTCATTCAAGGAAACCAGTCGCCCATATCAGACCCAGCAGTAAGTATATGCTTGCAATAAGAGAAGCTCACCGTCTTCAGAGCAGTTTATCAGGATCACCCTGCCCATCGGAGAGGAGGATCGAATTCCCCTGGGCTGTCCGTTCTGCAGCCGGTACTGTTTTCTCAGCAGATGCCGCGTGGCTGTGTTGGCACCTCCAGCCTGGCCGCTGGGGTGGGATCCATTAGTCATCTCCCTGCGAGGCGAGTCAAACGATTGAGCCATGGCAAGGAGGCACTGTGCCAGCCACTCATCAAGGAGCAATGGGTCGGTTTCTTTTGAACAGGCGGCTGGGTTTCAAGCAGCTGGGGTTGCACTGGGTGCCCCTCGAAATCAACTGTCCAGGATCCTGATAAATGTGCTGATAAAAAGCCAATGAACCCTAACAGGTTGTCTTGCTGTTATAAAACCAGGTTAGCATGCCTTGTCAGTGGCATTGTATAACGTACAAAACGGTTACCAAAGTCAACTCATTGCTGCTGCTGCTGTAGCACTATTCAAACGCAGAGGTCAGTATCAGACTATGCTTGCAACTTTATTAAGGGGTAAATAAATAATAATAGTTCAAAAATCAATACTGGAATTTAAACAACAAAAAAAATGCTCAGGTGAAAATGAAACAATGTTGAGATCTATCAGTAAAATGAGTTATGAAGGACTTTGAATTAGGAAATGGATGGGTTGATTAACAATCCGGATCAGTGTCCACATTTGGTTTTGAAGAAGGTTTCGTACTGGTAGAGGCACAGTGTTGACACATTGTCACACGTTCAGCGCTTTCTGTATGGAATGCCACTTTCCAGGGCCTCATTCTGGTAGCATTTCCTGGTCACGCTGTTCCTGCAGAGCCAGGCCTGGTCCTCCTGAAAGCAACGTGGGAGAGGCTGTTATACGTATTTGTGGTTAAATGGTCCGCTATATCCCCTATCTTTTTTCACAGGATACCTGTATTTATTTTATTTTTTTTACTGGTTAATCTGGGGGCTATGGTCGACAAATCTATGACGTCTTGGGAGTTAACAAAACAAAGACAAACAATAAACACAACATTGATTAATCTTAAGTAATGAATAGAACACTTACTCTTGGTTATGTTCAAAATGACAAAGTAAGCAAGAGGGTCTCAACACAATTATATTACAACAGAGACAACGCACACCCAAAATAATTATAAATAAATAAAACCTCAAACAAACATGTCAGATCTAGATTGGCCCAATCCGAAAAAGCAAGAACAATTTTACACTTAAAATGGTAACGCAAAAAAAAAAAAGAACAACCAAAAAAACGACTTTATAATTTACTTTGTGATGACATTTACACATCCAAGTATAACACAATCTGTAATGAACCGCACTTCAAACGAGTACCACCTGTCCGTAAGAGTACAGGGAGTATAGCCTCAATCGACACCCACACACCTTTCCTTAACTAGCGGCTCAATTTCAGAGCCGCTCGCTGAGTTTATACTGCGCTCGTCAGCACCTTGGACAGTGCTAACCGCTACCGGTTTGACAAACAAGCGCATGCAAAACACACAAATAAACACATAAATAAACATATATAGTTAACAAGGTTTTTTGTTTTTTTCTGACCTCTGAAATTACATTCACTCGCAGAGAACTTGGGCCAATTTAAGAAACTCTCACAAAGGTAGGACATAATGCGTATTGAGGCTTAGAATAACATTGTTTACAACGTTTAAGCAAACAAACATTTCAACAATAATTAAAAGATGTGTTAATATAATAATAAAACAATACGATGATTTAAATAGGTCAAAAACAAACAAACAAAAAAACTACTGCTACCTACGCGCATTCATTGAATGAACGCTACTTATTAGCTTTAAAAACAGTACCTTACTAGTATGCTAGTTTACTGAAAGTTTAACATTTATGTTAGAAAGCACAGAACATTGCTTTTGTATTTCTAAAACATTACCTGTCTCCATGGTGCACTAAATGACCTCACCTGGGATATCAGCCGTCATTAACCACACAGAAGCCCGCCCTCTTCAACTACCTCATTGGCTATGCCCGATTCGAGAGCGCGCTGAAGAATGACTCCTATTTGCCCATTACAGTGTCCATCATTTCCTTCAGCGCCGGGATTTTACACACTGAGTTTAGGATTACCGTCAGTTATTAAGACAGAGCCACAGGTAAGTACAGCAGTGTTGCGTAGAGCCAAAATGCCTTAACTCTAAAAACAGACATGCGAAATTACTTAAATCCTGCAGCCCACCAGAATGTTGTCAAATAATAATAATAATAATAAAAAACCTCATTGCCTAAAATGAGCAGCAAGCCATCTTCTGCTCGATCTTGCAGACTGACTCACAGATGTTCTGCTCTTGTAATTTCTTCTGTCCGCTCTTTGGTTGAGGATCACCGTGGAGAGCTTTTTATTACTAGTTATAAATGGGCTATTTTGCTCTTCAGAAAAAAGAAAAAAAACAAGGAAAAATATTGTGCCTTTTTTTCCTACAGGAAGGATGTTTTAACATCATACTGAAAGGTTATACTGCCACCTTGTGGCATATTTCTGTAAACCATACACCTGCTGTTCCAATTCTCTTGACCACGACAGACTGTGCTTTAATACACGTTGCTGTACTTATACTGTGGCACAGCGCAGTGAACTTCTATTTGGGAAGTGATACACTACCAGTCAAGCTTGTTCATGGACAGTAAAGCCAATATGTTTTTCAATTCCTAATACTATTAAAAAAAAAAGAAAGAAAAAGCAAGAGAGTGTTTTATATCCCAAATGTTGGGGTGTATGAATGCGATCAGTCCAGCTGGGACTTGCAGTACACTTCGAAGAGACTGGCCGCAGAGTATATGCGGTAGAAGATGCCCAAAGGCAGGCAGAAGGTGACCACCGTCGCCCAGAGGATGAAGCCATAGAAATTCAGTTCTGTTTCACTGACCAGATGGGGACGGGCTCCGTAAGCACAGAGGATCCACACCTGCAAAGAAAACAGCAGAAACAGTGTCTCCAGCAAACAAACAAACCAGAAACAACACAGCAGAACTGAAACAGGGGCTCCAGCAAACAAACAAACCAGAAACAACACAGCAGAACTGAAACAGTGTCTCCAGCAAACAAACAAACCAGAAACAACACAGCAGAACTGAAACAGTGTCTCCAGCAAACAAACAAACCAGAAACAACACAGCAGAACTGAAACAATGTATCAGCAAACAAACAAACCAGAAACAACACAGCAGAACTGAAACAGTGTCTCCAGCAAACAAACAAACCAGAAACAACACAGCAGAACTGAAACAGTGTCTCCAGCAAACAAACAAACCAGAAACAACACAGCAGAACTGAAACAGTGTCTCCAGCAAACAAACAAACCAGAAACAACACAGCAGAACTGAAACAGGGGCTCCAACAAACAAACCAGAAACAACACAGCAGAACTGAAACAGTGTCTCCAGCAAACAAACAAACCAGAAACATTACTGTGATGACAAACTATAGCAATGTTCAAAAACATGCAAGAGATATACATGCATTTACAGTTTTACTTTTAATAATAGAATCTGGTAGATTAACTTACAGCTATGTTACAGAGAAGTAAGAAGACTAAGATGTTTTGCATGATCTTCGCTCTGCCACGTCTTCTGGAGGTGAACAAGAAGGGCTTTTGAAATGCTGCTGTTCCCATGCGAGGAAAATCTTACATCTTGGGGACTCTGCTCTTTTCATCTTCATCGATCTGCACTTGCGTGCTGCTCTCCATTGTTGACCAGACAGCACACTGGCTTTCACTGTCAAAGGATTTGTTTAAGGTCCCTGCGAGTTTAAACTGAGCAGTGGGGTGTTGGGAAATGGAGTGTCTCTCATCAGGCCCAGAGAACAGCGCCTTGGTGATAAACAGGTTCTGCCCCAACACCTGGAGTGTTTTAAAGAGGGAGAAGACCAGATCCAGACTGTTCAGAGACCACGAGGATCCAGTGAAGACGATGGCAGTCATTGAAAAAATGCAAACGGCCAGAGGACCACAAGAGCAGCCCAGCAGGAGAGCCACATCCATGTTTCTCATCACATTTTCGGTCCTGAAGGTGAAGGACGGTCTCTTCTGCAGCCTGGAGATGAGTGTCCCAGTGCAGGAAGACAGAAGCATCAAGCAGAGAATAATCAGGCTTAAGGTGTAGTAGATCTGCAGAGTATGAGGAAGGGTGTCCTTGGCTTTGAAGAAGACGCCGAACACGCTCATGCAACCAAAGGTGGCGGAGAGGACCAGAGCGCCCAAGAGCAGCCCTGGGGAGATGGCACTGATGCGGAAGGCCTGCTGCCTTTTCCTCACCTGGGGTCCAAGGCTGCTGGGAACTCTACCCAAGTTCTTTCACAGCACATACAGCATCGTGGAGGAGAAGAGGCTGAACTCAATGTTGAATGGGTGCAGGTGGGCAGCTCCATCGCGGAAGATGTGGCAAAGGTCTGTGGTGCAGGCACAGCTGTTTGACAGAGCTGCTGGAAACAAAATGAGAAAATGAATTATATATCTCGCTCATATATATATATATATATATATATATATATATATATATATATATATATATATATATATATATATATATATATCAATGTAGATATACAGTACAAGTGCTGTTGTATAAAGCTGTGTCAGCGCTGGTTACTTGTGTTGTGTGTTGAGTCCTGCTGCTCCTCCGTGTAGATGCTCCTGAGTTCCTTGAGCTGCTTGGTGGACTCGTCCAGCACCACGTTCATCCAGAGCAGCAGGTTCATGGCCAAAGAGTTCATCAAACCGACCCTGTGGAAGGCAAGGCAAAGCTTAACCTGGGGCATTCTTTAAAACAAGACAGGCCTTTCTGCTTCCATTCTCTCTTGTGTCCTTCTACCCTTCAAATCTCATCCAGCTCACCAATTCACCTCTATCGTGCGCCCACCCCACAGACATGAGCATAATGTAGCACCCTACTGTATGTGCTATTAAAACCCTTTCAAAGAGCGTCTCAAGGGTACGTATTCAGTATGTCTGTTTAACCTCAAATGAACGAAACTGCTGTACCTATGTGACACTGAAAACAGCTTGCACCAGGGGAAGGCTATCATCAGGGGGGATGTGCAGTGCAGGATCTCCTTGTAGTATCCAAAGGAGAAGCAGTCCAAGATGAGTGTGGCCAGGGCAAAGACAGCCAGCCCAGCTGCTGAGGGGTGACAGAGCTCTGGGTCAATACAGTGGTCTTGGCGGTCCTTACAGCTGACTCAATGCAATTGAGGCCCCATGTGATCAACAACTGCTAAAGACTGCAGTTACGCCCGCTCAGAATCCACCAAACGCTGCAGAAAACATTTTACTTTTAAGTAACTGTCACTAAAACAGTAACATGGAAACTGCCCAATTCTACTGTAAATCTCTGTAGGAGTCTGGCTGCTGTGAGCTCCAGTCTCCAGGGCAATCAGTAACTCATCTGTCACAAGCAACATCAACAGAATAGATACAGAAATTTATTTTCCACATTTCCAAGTATTTCCATCTCCCATCAATCATGACATCATGGTGAAGAAATCAATATAGGAAAATGCACGTAACAGCCTATGAAACATCTTGTACCAGATCTGGCAGGAATTAGAAGGTTGCTTCATGGATCAGGTTGTGCTGTGTTTATTACATATCTTACTTAATGGTTAGAACATCACTGAGAATACAGTAAGTTGTAACTCAGTAGACCTATCCATTAACAAAATCATAACTTCAAATAATACCCTGATATGCGGTTAATACGAATTATATAAATCTATGGAGAAAGGCTATATTTGCATCCTGAGCCATTCGAAATAAAGGCACAACACCGCAGTAGTGACGTTATAATGGCATACTCCTCTAGAAGATTATACTTGACGGTCTCGTAGTTTATGACGCCACATAAACATGAGATTGAATTATTTTCCTGTAACTCACTGAAGTCCATCTCTCTTTCTCTCTCTCTCTCTCTCTCTCTCTCTCTCTCTCTCTCTCTCTCTCTCTCTCTCTCTCTCTCTCTCTCTATATATATATATATATATATATATAGAAAGAAACCCTAAATTAAACCATGCACATATAGAAGCATCACTTAGCTATTGGAATCACATGCTCATAAAGAGCACTTTTAGCAGGATTATTAGGGTTAACTGTATATAGAGCACTACACAACCCCCTACCCTTAGCCAGCTGGCTCCGGCATGATGGTCCACACTGAGTCTGTGCTTTTCTGTCTTCCTCAACTGCCAGCCAAAGCAGAGCATCCAGGCAGAGCTGGCTAGCATTAGGACCATGAGGAACCCGTGCACCTGGGGGCTGTGATGAAGGTGGTGGGACATTTCGGACAGGAGGATGGCACTGCCCAGGAGAGAGACCAGGATGAGGTGGAGGACAGAGAGGAGGGAGGCAGGCTTAGGGCTGCAGCCTTCCCGCCAGTCACCAGCCTCCGAGACGCTGGCCTTGAAACCGGATGACAGGCTGGAGTCTGGAGAGCTTAGAGCCCTCGGTTTCAGATGCTCTCCTGGGGGCTGATAGGAGGAGAGTGCTGGGGAATCCAGGACTGCCTGACTCACTGTCAGATACTGCATTAAACAAGGGTAGAAGCAGTAGGATGTTTCTCAGAACATTATCAATGAACACAGTTTCACATCTTTGTGTCAATATAATACCACCACGTATCGCATGTTCATTTTTGCATTGTTTATAGTGTCATCAGTGCCTATATGTGGTATCTAGTGTATTTTAGTTTTTTGTAACTTAGCACAGTGCCACCATGTGACCAGCAAGGATCCCAAACTGAAAATCCAATCTATATTTTCAGCAGAGCACCCCCTTAATGACCCCCAAATCAGTGCACCACAAAATACATTCAATTACATTCATTGTCTCCACCGAGGGTACCTGTTTTCAGTCTTTTTCCCTCTCTTACTGTATATTTGTTTTTGTATTTGTAAGGTTGCATTGGAAAGCTAAAACTATTGCAGTATTCTGTTATTGCCTATTTCCCACCCCTGTCAATCTAGAGGCTTTGGATTTGAAACATAATAACACATAGCTTTTACTTTCAAGCAAATATTTTAATATTTGAATTATGATTGTGCATGCAATTTTTTTCATTGGTTTAGTCACTTGAAAAAATAAGACAAGATATTCTAATAAAATGTAAAAGTTGCATCTATTAATGTGTTTTCCGATGTCATTATTAGCAGATGCAGTTACTCGCTGTGCTGTTCTGAGATCCACCACAGCAGAGGTTTTTAATACAGCTCCTGTCCTGTGCAGGTTGAAGGGAGGGACCCTGCAGAACTCATGAGGTAGTATATGTGTTGGACCCTCTCACTAACTTTGGGAAGTAACTTCACACTGAATTCCAGTTTATACAGCTCAAGAATGTCTCATGAAGAGGCCAGGCTTATTTCAACCAAGTTATGATTTCTTTCAGTGTATATTTCATACTCTCCAACATTTGATAAAGGGGCTTGAACAAGTACTGCTCCCAAGCCTAAGTACCTTGACTTTTAAACCCAGCCAAATCAAACATGTTCACAGACGAGGGGCTGTAGAGCAGAGACCCCAACGGTTCCCCAGGCACAAGAAATAACAGGAAGGCTGACATGATATTTACAACAGATCCCTCGCTGTGAGCTCATTTATGGTTGACATTTTGCTTGTGTGAGAGAACAGCGTAATGTCAGATTTCTTTTGAATCGGGTAATGATGTGGTTTCCTTTGAGATTAAAATGTTCTCCGGTATAAAAGTCCCATTGCTTATTACTTAATTGACTTTGTTGTTGGGACTATCATCTGTGCATATTTTGTAACATAGTATAGTTACAAGTATAATTTCCATAAATGTCCGTATAATAAGTCAGGCGTATTGGTCTGTAGTTATCTGGTTCGTGTTTGTCTCCCTTTTTGAGGACCGGTATTACGTTTGCAATTCTCCAGTCTGTCGGTATATACGTGTCCAATATCAAATCAAATTAAATGCATTATAGATCACAGGTATTGCATTATCTGAACTATTATGTTAGAAAACAATTCCCGTACATAAAAACACATGGAGCGAAAAACAAAACAAAAACAACAACAACAAGTATAACAAATCTGAACCTGGCTGTCATACGCAATGCTCTCAAAGGTACCACGAAACGTTCCTGTGAGCGCAACTGAGGAAGTCAGCCCCCCCGGTCACTTCTTTAAAGTAACAAAAACGCTTATTCACTGTCGAACATGAACTACTTTGGATGTGTGATGACAGCAGTACAGGACACTGATTTTAGGGTTAGGGTTTTGGTGCAGGGAAGAGGATTATTCATTGTGTTATTAACAATAACATGATAGCCAATCAGAGTGCAGTGTCGTGACAGGAACTCTGCCTTTCACACACAGCCTGGTTACGCCGCAGTCATCCGGCCCTGGCTTGCAGGGTTTGCCCCACCGCCTGATCTGATTGGTTGTTTGTCTTCGTTGTGAGTGGCGGACACAGTGTTAGGCTGGCAAGGACGGTAGGGTTTTCATCGGCAGGTAGCAATCACACTGAGAGGTCAAGGTTTCTCTTGCAAAGCCGAACAGCAGCTTTAATTCCGTGGCAGTAAGTGATTGAGTTCATGTACAATTAGAAGCGTGTGTTTTGCTATGCATTCTCGGCTCCACCCGTGAAGTCGTTGTGTATCTACCGCATGTTTTTTTTGTGTTTGCATGTGATGTGACAACAAGGTGATTTAGGATATGGAAGTAAACTGCATGTGAGTTTACATTTAAAAAAAGACTTAAACCAAACAATTGCTTATGTTAATAAGAAAGAAGTGAGTGTGTGTAAAGTACCCTTCATTCCAAATATTCTAGCAACATGGACTATCGAATTACCTTACAGTCAGATATCACATAGTGCTGGTGTTTAGTTTGAAAATGAAGAGTTGACAATCAGCCGTCTTCTTAACCTTGTACTGCATTCACGTGTCATGTATTTGTTCCACTCACATAAACGCAAATAAATTAAACCCAACGTCTAGATCAAACGTAATAAACCGTTAGTAATCGTGATCCAGATATTATTAGTATGAGATATCTTTGAGGAGTTTTTAGTAATGCAGACCTGTGTATTTTGTAGTACGATGTGTATGTCTGTATTCCTGTGGCTCTCGATGCAAGGCCCGGTCGTTGTTTTGCAGTAAATGTCCGTTGTGCTATCGTAATACCAGCTACCAAGTGGTTTTGCAGAGTCGTTGGGCCGTCTTTCAGTGGTTTGATGTGGATCCAAAACTCACGCCTTCACAGATAAATTAAAAACAAAAACGGCATTATGCATTTTTCCAGCTTTTGATGGCTGGCCCTCGTTATCCCAGCCGCCTTAATCCAAGGCCTTTGACTTGCTTTCTGCAATTGAGTTGGTCGCAATGCGTTTGCAGTTCACTGAACAGCAGATTGACATTGCTGTCTCATTCCTTTCAGATTTACTAGTCAGAGGATGTCCAGTGATCTGCCGCTGAATATTGACATTAAAGAGCCAAGATGGGATCAGGGCACTTTTATGGGGCGAGCCAAACATTTCTTCACCGTGACAGACCCCCGAAATGTCTTTTTATCCAGCGAGGTCCTGGAGGATTCCAGGAGGATTGTGGAGAATTACAGGTGAGGGAGTTTCTAGTGTGAATAGTAGCAGTGCATGGCCAGTAAATGGACTAGCAGTAGACTTTCACTGTCTTGTCGGGTTGAAGTGATGCTACTATTGCATAGCAGTGTGAGCTGGGTGTTATTGGGAGTTTAATTAGACACTCCTGAGCACTTTACTCATACTGTGATTGGATTATAAAACTAGTATGCGATGGGACTGTTATTTACATTTCTTATGATTCTGGAGCACGCACTTTACTTGTGTAATAAACTCTACAATAATCAGTAATAGCAACTCATTTGAAAGGCATTTGAGTTGCTTTCACTGGATACCAGGTGCTCTCATTTCACAGAGGCTAATGTACACCCATTTCTCATCAGGGTGGGAATAGTGAGCCCAGGGCTAACGGAGGATGAGCTCTGGAGAGCGAAATACGTTTACGACTCTGCTTTTCACCCCGACACTGGGGAGAAGATGATTCTCGTAGGTCGGATGTCTGCTCAGGTACCAATGAACATGACAATCACTGGCTGCATGCTCACCTTTTACAGGTAAGGGCTGTGGAAGCAAGCCGTGGGACTTCAGCATGTTGCTTGTAAGACAAATATGTTGTTGTAATGTTGCAAAACCTGTTCACATTATTTTTTTCTTCTAACTTGCACTTCTAGTTTCTGTCAGTAGCTGGTTTTTGGTTTTAATTTTATATATGTATTCGTATTCCAAAGTGCATGCCCTAAAATATTCCATATACCTCAAATTGTAATTGTTTAAAACAAATATATATGTGTGTGTGTGTGTATGTTTCCCCTACGTTCTGTAAATAAACAGCAGCCCTTCTCCTTCTCGCCTCTCTTGCAGGTCAACTCCAGCGGTGGTGTTCTGGCAGTGGGTGAACCAGTCCTTCAACGCTGTCGTCAACTACACCAATCGCAGTGGAGACGCACCGATGACTGTCAAGTATGTGTCATGCAGCACAATATTTCTCTGCGGTTGTGTGTAAATATGAGTAGAAATTGTATTTTTCTAATTTGTCAATGGTTGTGTAATCGTACTGTGCAGGGATACTGGGTGTAAGTTAGAAGTTGTACATGTGACTGCCTTTCTCCTCAAACCGGCTGACACACAGACAATGGAAAATTGTGTTTTGTGTTTTGCAGCCAGCTGGGTGTGGCGTATGCAAGTGCCACCACTGGGGCAGTGGTTACTGCGTTGGGACTCAAATCACTTACCAAGGTACAGGGTGCTGCTGCGTCTCCCAGAGCTGAACGGGAATACAGCTTCCTAAACAAAGAATACCTCCATACCTGTACTGGAGGAACACCTGCTTTTAATCTATTTAATCATCCAAGCAATGATGATATCTGGTCATTTTAGTTTGTGTGTATCAGCTGAGAATACTAATGTACATTAGTATTGAAAGTTATGTATTTCAGTTTACTTAAATAATATGCAAGTGCAGTGGAATTATTAACACCTATGAAACATAAAATATTTGAGATAGAAGGAATGTAAAAGAAAGACATGCCTGTAGTTATTAAACTTTTTTTTTTTTTTTTCTCTATAGCATTTGCCAGCCATAATGGGACGGTTTGTCCCATTTGCTGCAGTGGCTGCTGCAAACTGCATCAATATTCCTTTTATGAGACAGAGGTGAGGAAACACAAAGCAATGAACACTAGAAATGGATCAATCCCCTTCCACTCTCCCTGGCTGCATGCCGCCTCTGATTTCTTTACACTCCATACCTCTCTATGGCTCTGCTTCTCATTAGTGTGTTTAGCCTACAGCTGCTGGCAGTGCAGTATCGCTACCTTTCTCTATCAGGCATCCCTTTGCCAGTCCCTTTTGCTAATGTTTGTTCTGATCAACCTTCATGTTAAACCATTGCTTTTTAGGTGCAGAAATCCAGTCCTTTGGGTCTGGAGTCCTTCAGGTTTCATTATTAAGTGACCTTGAAGGTTACATTGGTACAGTTTAGTAATTTCGGGTACAGGTGCACAGCTGCATTGGTGTAAATGCACTAGTGTTCACACAGTACTTGTTGGAGTGTAGAGTAGCATTAGATTGTGCACTGGGGCCACAGTTAAGGTTGCTCAGTATTTGGATTTTTCTTGAATGATTTGTACAGCTTGTTGTGGTTTAATAAATAGGATTGATTTGTAATCCCTCTTTAAAGAGAGCTAAAGTACGGGATCCCAGTGACTGACGAGGATGGCAAGCGACTGGGTGAATCGACCAGTGCAGCCCAACAGGCCATTGTTCAGGTGATCGTCTCCCGGATTGGCATGGCAGTGCCTGCTATGGGTAAGAGGCGCCCTCTGGTGGCTTTACACTAGTTTTGCATCTTCTCAGTTGCCGCCTTTGTGATAAGAGCAGTAGCACTAACGGTGGTCCACAAGTGACAGTATGTTGCAGCCTGCAAGTATGTAACATTGCGCGTGTCGACGGTGCAGAAAGGAGTTCTTTGGATTGAACTCTCTGGAATGTACTTTGTGGCTCTGAAAAGTTCACTACCTGATTTTTCTTGGATTCTTCACGGCTCAGATGTTTGTGCCGAGTGTGTGAAGGTCTGGAATTGCAGCAGTTGGCTTTGTTCCCAGCAAATTTTAAAAAAATAAATAAATAATTAACATTCAGAAACAGGAAGGTCCAGTGCAGTGGTGCCCAGCGAGGGCTGTGTAAGCCCAGATATTTGTTAGAGCGATAACCTTAAGGGCTCAATCAGAGCTGGATTCAGTATTAATCAGGTTAGTGTTTAATTGATAAGGACCGGAGTTGTGGCCCTCTGCTGTCGCGGGTCAGGTCGGGGGGTTCCTTTCATATAGGAATGAAGTCTCAGAAGGACGGGGTGCTCTTTGTGTAGTGCTGTACTGACACTGGTTTTCTTTCTGTTAGCGATCCCTCCTGTAATCATGAATGCACTGGAGAAGAGAGCTTTCCTAAAGGTAAGTGGATTCAGCCAGCAGGCTTTGATTGCTGGACACAAACCCTTTACTGCAGGTAATACTAGATTCACAGTTATTACATCACCACTAAAAAACAAGCTAACGAAAACATTGCCCCAAAACAGCTGCATGACCTCTAGCCCCCACGCTGAGATGAGCTGGGCCCAGCACCGGACTCGCTGCTCCGAGTCACACTCTGGCACCTGCCGGCTGTACTCCAATCTGGACACGTTATCTTTACATGCATGCCCTAAGAGGGTCTGGGGATTTGCACAAGCGTTGAAAATGAAGCCAGACAAGAAGTTGTTCCTGCAACTCTTGTAAGCAGTAAAAGTTTCAGTTGTGCCCGATTCTTCTCATTCCAGCGCTATCCGGTTTTCAGTGCTCCCATTCAAGTGGGCCTGGTTGGGTTCTGGTAAGTATGCTTTGATAAAATCTCCATCAGTCCATTTCCATTCCTAACAGTTTCTGATCTTGCCTGGTGAGCATTTGCATGAAGATCATTTTAAGTTATATTGAAAAAAACTGTTAGAAAGCAGAAAGATAAGGCAAGTAACATTTGATACGAAGTCCAGCGTTTTAGCGGTTGCAGCAAGCAGTGTGTGAAATTGTAAATGTGAAATGTGCTTAGCCCAGGTGTGCTCTTGTGTTTCAGCTTGGTTTTTGCCACTCCTCTCTGCTGTGCCCTTTTCCCACAAAAGAGGTAGGTTAAACAGCAGGCACATTCACTGAGGGCATTCTTTGTAATGAAATTGAGGGGAATGTCATGTTATCTCGTGCAGCTGTGTGCACATAGAGTAAGCATGTCCCACTGGTCCACAGTGTAGAACATGCCACACAGTATAAAGCAAGACATCTACAGGCTGCAGCTTTCTGTGTATCCATGCAGAGGATAAAATCCTTTTTAGACATTTATGCTTCACCTGCAAACCCTGCGCTGCAGCCAGAGTTCCAGTATTTTCTGTGAATAAACTGGATAGAATGAGAAGTCATACCAGTATTGTACTGTACAGAACGTGCCTGTGAGGTTTGTGAAGGGGAAACTCTGCAAGCCTGGGCTTGATGGCAGATGCAGAGCCCTCAGTGAGCAGGTCTCGTGTACTGTACAGGTACGAGGCAGCGGAACATCTCTGTCTTACCCAGTCTGTCCTTGTCTTCTAATTCCAGCTCCATGAAGGTTAGCAGCCTGGAAGCAGAGCTGCAGGCCCAGATCCACGAGAGAAGCCCTCACACAGCAGTGGTGTACTTCAACAAGGGCCTGTAGAGCCCAGAACAGGGATCCACACTTGCCCACATAGGGCTACAACAGACCTTTTATTATTATTATTATTATTATTATTATTATTATTATTATTATTATTATTATTATTTAACCAGGAGAACCTCAGTGAGATAGATATTATACATCTTTTCCACACACATCCTGGGAGACACACACTGCCACAGCATGCCAACGTTCAAATCGCAACACATTTTAACCCTTTCAGTCCTGAATTACTTTTGTCGAGCTGCTGAACAATGCGAAACCATATATGATTCAAATTATTATATAATTCAAAAAGGACCTTGTTTATTGAGTGTATGAGAACGGGACAAAAAATATATATTTTACATATATTTTACACATTTTGGCAAATGGGAGTTTAAACCTTTATAGTCCATCTATTCAGATGCATCGGGTCCAATTTATTTTCACACGCGCTGTTTATTTTAACTTGCTGTTTTTAAAGTGTTTTTTTTTTTTATCTCCAGCCAAGCCCCACCCCTTGTTCACTGTATTTTTCACATACCTCTTTATAGACGTGAATACTGATAAATCCTCTCCTGATCACTCGTTTTATCACCAAACTCCTCAATAATGCGATCCAAGTCATTATTTTATTCTATAACATCTCCAAAAAACTCTGCAAGTGTGATATTCTTTGGGCGCTGGATGCAGAAGCAGCTACCTCCTTTGTTATGTCTGTGTCATCTCTGTAATGCATGGGCCTATGAGATATGCCCTTTTTTTCGGTTTCATTCTTGACTTTTTCCAGGGAAAACGTGACTTGAGACCTGTGCTGGATGTCTTAATGGTGATGTCGGATAGGGGCCGACATTGGACTGGAAAGGGAAAATAGTAATGTAGGACCTGGTCGACATCGGAGCGCAAAGGGTTAAAGTCCTGTCAGTACTTTAAGAACTCTAAACGGTGCTGAGGTAAGCACTGAAAGGGTTAAGATGCAAAAACATGACATTGTGTGCTACGATAAGGAGCCGCTTGATGTTTAGGGTACATGCAATGGGTGCAGTACCTACACTAATTAAAGTGTCCGTGTGACTCAGACCGCTGAGCCTGTCTGTTTCAGTGTGTGTCCTTGGGGTTTATATGTGACCTGAGAGAAATAGCTACCAGTAAGACTTGCTTTGTGAGTTATAGATGAATATCCTAAAGACTTAAGACCTTTACCAAACACATGTTTGCATTTTGAAACCAAAACCTTACCTTTAAGAGCTAAGAAACTGCAGCCCACACCCTGTCTGCAGCCTCCAGTGGCTCTCTCTGTTCCAATCCTCCACCATGCGCAGATTGCAAAGTCTGTTCATGTTACAGAGCAGCACAGAGTGAAAGAAGTTATCATTTTTTCATTAACAACCACTGAGGTGGAATTGGTGTCTGATAAAAACAAAAAAAGATTGATTCCACGGCCTGACCGAATCAAAAAAAAAAAAACCCTGCAATATCTTTAACACCCCTCCCTCCCAAAAACATGCAAATAAAGCAGCAGCAGAGATGGATTTGTGTGGCCGGAGCATTTAAGAAGGAAGCCCTGTACACACGTGTTAGGGGGAGCTCGGGGGCAGGGTGCTGCGCTGTTTGAAGTTGCAGTAGTAAAACCAAAGCATGTCTGTGCCCTGGTCTGCTCCATCAGTCTGTATTGCTTTCTTGTTGAGATTTCATTATGAGCGCAGAAGCAGAAACACTAGAGTCCAGAACATGCTTTAGAATCGTACTCTAATGAAATGCACACAGGACTGCGCTCCCTGGAAAACGCTGGCATGGTCATAGTTTTTTTTTTTTTTGTACACTGATGCACTTTTAGTATTACACTTCTGCCCATAATGTTTCCAGCAGTGGCCTATTAGGTCGTAGTTTTTTACCTTTTGCATTGCAGGCCAGTGCTGTAAAGTACTGACAGTTATAATAAAGTAAGGCTATGCAATCCAGTCAAAGATAATGGCATGTATTAGTGCTGTTCCAGACTTGCTCGGGTGGGGTTACGCTTGGTGTAACATCATTTTCTTGAAATAAAGGTGTAGAGCATCATTACAAATAAGAGTGTGTGTGTGTGTATGTATATATATATATATATATATATATATATATATATATATATATATATATATAAAATGTGTGTGTGTGTATTTGAGCAATCAACGTTGGTAAAATCAACTAATCATCTGAAGCTATTTTTTAAAAAGAATTCTAAAATGGAGCAGGACATTTCAAGCACTATTCTCAAACGAGAAAGCTATGTTTTGTACTAGTGTGTTTTGAATACCCTTTTCCATTGTGGGATTTTAATTTGTGAATATGACAAAAAAAGCAACATATTTCTTGAGTTTTACAAAACCTTGGTATGTTCGCATGTCACCTCTCTCGGTAATAGTGCCCGTTATTTAAATTGCTAAGTACAATCAAAAGAGCTATGCTCTGTATGAGTGTGCCTGATGCCTGTGCTGCAGCCTGTTCCACCTTTCCATTGAGCAGATGAAACACACACCAGTATCCATTTAGCTCTGGTTTCATGTTGGTGCTAGCGCTATGTTTTCCTGCACTATGTATATGGGTTATATAGCTTGCAGTCATGTAGATGTGGGCTTGCTTTTATTTGAAAATAAATCACATAACATGGTAAAGAGTGTGTTTGACTTGCTTGTAATGATTTCTGCAGGATGACGTCTTCCTCAGTATTTAGGAACCTGCCAAAGGGTTGCTTCCCTTTTCCAGCAGAGAAGAAAGAAAAACCAATAAGCACAAATGCGGTTTTTCTGAAGCCTCTTTTTTTGTTTTAGGAATTTGAATGAATGCAGCCTCGTTTGAAACGGCATTAGTAAACTGCACAGATATACTTCATGTGGATTTCATTTAGCTTTTTTATATGTTTAAAAATCTGCACCACATCTGTATGGAACGTTGCTTTGTTTTGAAACGTTGTTCTTTTTAAGTAATAAAGAATGCAGATGTGTTCTCGTGTTGCACCTCTGTTTTAATAGATTGCTGGGCTGTTGGGGAACTGATTCCAATAATGGAAATAATTGTATTATAAAGTATTCAGTGTGCGCTATTACAACCCTAACCCTTTATTTGTGTACATTTTTTTTTTTTTACATTTTCTTTTTGAAAATGTACTTAATAAAACATTGTGTTGAATTTGTGCAACTGGATTTCATGCGATTATGTTTTTCTCATGGCGCTGGAAAACGTGTCCATTTTGAAAACCTGCATGAAGAGAGACCTCTAGCCAGTGCTCTTCTGTGGTTTCGCCTACCTGAAGACCCTCAGATTTTATAAGCAGAAATGACATCCCATTGTGATACTTTGATTCATTTGGAGACTCATTCCGGCTACACTATATTTAAAGAGGAGTAACAATCAAAGAACATTGCCGCACAATGGGGCTATTCTACAAGAGTGATTTACTATACTTGCTAAATCACCACAATCAAGCTAGTGGAGGGTTTCTGATGTCTACTCTTGTGTTAGAATAAACCAGTGGCTAACCTTTCACCCAGTCCATGGCTTGCCATGTGTTTGATTACTGAAGACTTATCAGTGGAACAACTGTTACATTCTCAAGGATTGGCCCAATGGAGAATTGAGTTGCCTGTAATAACCACCCTGTCCTCTAATGTTAGCTGATAGATGACCTTACAGTGTAATCAGCATCGATATACAAGCAGATACACTATATAAATGCAAAGAAAACCACAATGCTTCAGAACGTACGGAACACCAACTAACACATGGAAAGTGCATTTTATTAGATTATTATTATTATTATTATTATTATTATTATTATTAGCAGCTCTATTATTACGATACTGGTATGAAGGGCCAGCTCTAGTCTTGGATGTTGTAAGAAACTGCCACAATATCCTAGTAAAGCTAGACAAGCTTCAAAAGCTTTGCTGAGACTCCTGCTCGTGCCTTGTATTGTCATCTACTGCTGGCAGTGTGTTTGTAAACTTATAAAGTTAATTAACTCTTGATTCTTGGTTGTTTCACACACTCTTCTTTCTATCAACGGTGTTTCTGACTGCATATTGGCCGATTGTTTTATTTGCCTTGTAATTCAAGTAATCATGCATGACTGATGTTTAAATCTGCTGTTGTGTTTTCAGATGCTGGGTTTCTTAGTTGCTGTATCATTCCTTGCAAGGTTTGCGTACGGTAAGAATTCTGATTAGGAAATACAATAAGTCATTTATTCAATTTGTGAGTTTTTGTTTCTTCTTGAAAATGTCAATTTTCCCCAACTCACAAGACTGATATTCTTAGTTTTTATTTTATCGAAATGACAAAATAAATAAAGCTTAATAAAACCCCATTACCCATTCACTTTAAGGACAAGTGTAACTAGTTCCAGATAATAAATGCATGTATCAATGGCTTTGTTCTGAAATGTTCTTGCCCAACAAATCCATCTCAGTTGCCTGCTTTGTATTTTTGTGTTATATGGAAATTCATGGGCTTAGACTGATATGATTTTGCCATGCACTGGTACTGTGGCATGGGTACAGTAAATGTCCCTTACTTTGTTACGAACAAAACATGAAGTTTAACCCTAACCACTGTGTGTGTCGCTGAGATCTCCAGCTGCTGAGGTGTGCTATGATAGACTGGGCTGCTTCCCAGATGTATATATCCTAACCTGTGTGTGTGTCACTGTGAGTTGATTTGGAAACAGTCTTTACAAGGGGAAGGGTTGGTTTACTATTTGCTAAGTTATTACTTGACTGTACTTGAGTGACACCAGATGGGGAATGAACCATATGAAAAGATCCTTAAGAAGCACAGCTTGGAAACTAAAAGAACAGGGTTTTTGTGAGCCTGTCTACAGTATGGCAGCAAATCAGCGCTACCTTGTGATTAAATAAGGCAGCCAAACCTTTATCGAGCATTTCCTGGAACGTGATTCTGGGACATGGTAGTTTATGTATGATAACACAACTCCCCCCTCCTCACATTCAAGAAGGAAACACTGGATACAGATATTGCTAAGGTTTTTAATATTGCTGTTACACGTTCAGTATTTCCAGTCTGCCTGATATCTGTTAGCATTCAGATCTGTAGCTGTAAGTATCAAGCCTGTATCCCCACAGTGGTTTATACACAGACTGTCATCAATACAGCACTGGATCACAATACCAGCAGGCAGTCTGAAACACAACTGGGCTGGACTGGATTCATGCATCAGGAATTAGCAACACTGTTTTCAGTTCTAAAATCAAGAGATTCATTTTCATGTGTTGACAAGAACAAACTATCTAAAACAATATTGTTTTAATACACACATTTTAAAAGACTATTCAAGTATTTATTTTTTTATAAATTCAGTTTTCTCTGAGCGATCTATGTATTTCTGTAAGTTCATTATTTTTTTTATTTATTTATCCATGTAACCAAGGGGAAGTGAAGTTTTTTTATTATTTTAAACAAGTACTCTCTGTACTTCTAGCATGGTCACGGGTGAAGCTCAAGCCAGTGTCTTTCGTACATTTAATACGCAGCCTGGTAGAGCAGGATACAGAATACGTACATAAAACAGCTGCACGAGTGCCCTCTAGCGTTGTCCAAAGTGAATTGCATGTCATGATAAAATCACTGCTTGAAGTGAGAATCAGTGTAAATGCTGTTTCCACCAGTTTGGAAAGTACAGTTCAGATATAGTTGTAGTTAAATCTTTTATTCCACTTTCTGGACTTGAATCTTTCTGGCAGCTTCAATGACAGAAGTGATGTTAGCCTTATCCCCAAATTCCTTCTCCTGGTGTTCTAGAAGGATGCCCTGAAAACAAATATATATATTTAAACGTGTGTCAATATGTGAACGCTATTGCAATGCTACCAGTAACTGAAACACATTAATTGCCCTTTCAGTCGCTGATAAAGGAATTAGCAAGGATTTCAAGCAATACTATTTTACACAAAGGCAGTAAAAATATACAATTTGAATTCTCCAAGCATTATGCACATCAGCACAAAGAATATACTGCACCTCTAGCAGATTTTCACTGGTATCATCTTCAAAATAAATACAAATCAATTTATAGGATTATACCTTAAATGGCCACTGTGTGGCGCTACTGTCAAAGTGAATAAATCAGTAATTCAATGTTCTCTGACTTTCCACAGTACAGGAGAGATGAAGGTGTTTACTCAACACTACCACAGAGAACTCTATGTCCAGATACAGTGCATGATTAGAGTGCTGGGTTGCTGTTTGCTGCAGCTTCACAATCCTTACCTGTTTATCCTTGCCAATGACAAAGACTCCCCCGAGGAGAAACCCTTCCCCCTCCACATTGCCCTGGTATCCCTTCTTCCAGGCCCGGAAGAAGTTCTGCAACACTCCGAGACGAAACAGCCCCCTTACGCCCATCCTACGCTTGTGAGGGCCATAGAAACGTCTCTGCAGAATTACAAGGGGGACTTTTAAACAGGGCCGTTGAAGATGGGTTTTCTTTGCCCAAGTTCAAAAGGTAGCTTTAATACAGTTCTCTGATTTGATTTGTTATCCGTGCAAAGGCTTTCTTTAACCCAGACAAGAGGGCTTCAGTATCTCACTGGGTCACTATCAGAACTTCTCAGTGTTGAAGTACGTTCTGTATGCGGGCCACAAGGGCAGAGATTCAAGCCTTGCCTGAATACAATAACAACTCGGAAGACCCCAGGGTGCAATCTTATTACTGTTGGTAATACTGCACCACAGAATGGAAAGGGAAGCAAACCAACATTTAATCTATTTCAAAATCTTGCCATTAGCACCCTTTTCTTCTGCTGAAGGCCTTTTGCTATGTTCTACTTCAATGTGAAATCTGCATGGATTTCAAAGACAGTGCTGTATATGGACATGTGCCTCTGCTTCCTGGTCCCACGTCATGCTCTGTAGTTCAGACTCACTCACAATGGCAGTCATGTGATTGCCAGCAGACCAGATAAGAATGGGCACTGTGGTGCGTAGGGTTAAAAGCAATATCCAAATAGAGCAAAGGAAACCCTGCAACTCGCTTAGAAAAATAATACTTTACCGGTTAAAAAAAAAACACACAAAAAAAAAAACCATGCGTTTCAGCTTTGCATTACCTTCCTCAAAGCTGGCCGTACCTACACAGCTTTGCTCGGATTCTGTGTTTTGGCACAGATCACAGTTTGTATGGAACAGTCATCACTGAGACTTGCTCAGTATTTTCAGCTCTCACAATCTGTACTGTAGTGCATGCTGTTGTCTCCCATTGTGAAGACCTCACCTTTTCATCGAGAAAGACCTCTCCCTTGAAATGAGGCTTGAACTGGTTCACCTCCGTGCCCACGTTTTCCTTCACCACAGCGTAGAGAGGAACCCCAAGATGCTCGAGCTCGGGCTTCAGAGAGGACAGCTCCGAGGCCTCCTTCACCAAACAAACACAGCAGGAGAGCTTTAGTGAGATCTTACACCAGCCTGACCACTTCATACATGCTCAGGGCACAAACACGGCAGGAAAGCTAGTGAGATCTTACACCAGCCTGACTGCTTCATACATGCTCAGGGCACAAACATGGCAGGAAAGCTAGTGGGATCTTACACCAGCCTGACTGCTTCATACATGCTCAGGGCACAAACACGGCAGGAAAGCTAGTGAGATCTTACACCAGCCTGACTGCTTCATACATGCTCAGGGCACAAACACAGCAGGAAAGCTAGTGAGATCTTACACCAGCCTGACTGCTTCATACATGCTCAGGGCACAAACACGGCAGGAAAGCTAGTGAGATCTTACACCAGCCTGACTGCTTCATACATGCTCAGGGCACAAACACGGCAGGAAAGCTAGTAAGATCTTACACCAGCCTGACTGCTTCATACATGCTCAATGCAAAGAGATTAATAACCCCAATGCATGAACAATCAGAGCTTGGCCCCTTCTTTTGATAAGTGAAAAACAAATGTCTGACCTAGCGAAATAGGATCATTTATTGAAATCTTGTTAACATCTTTTTATTAGAAAACAGTAGCATGGTGTTCAATGTTTTGTGGATGTGACCTTAAATGTTTATATACTAAAATAAAGTAATTCTGAACTGTAGGCAAACTTCCTGTGAACCCATTAACTCCACGCTTGAACAACAGTATCAGTTCTAATTGATTTAATTTTCATACTAAATGCTATTGTATGGAGTATAGAGACATTTACATATTCCATCCCAGAAATATTCTCTAATGTTCGTTTCCCTTTGAGAGAAAAAAAAACTGCTTTCCCATTATTGTTATGCATTCCTGCTCAGTTCAGTCTCACTACCAGTCATACAAATGCTTTATGAAGGAGTCCTTTGCATGTGAGAAAGATGTCTTAACCTTGCAGTGAGAGGATTAATAAAAGGATCTTGCAAACTGCTTGAGCTTATTTCAGCAGAAACTAGAGCCACCCCAGATCATCAGAATCTGAGTCAGATGATAGCAAATCTCTCCCCTTCATCTCACAATCAAGATAACTGCAGCTACTTTACTGAGAAGATCAGAAGAACTGTCAAACCTCCCTTTACTACTGAGGTTAGAGTGTGGTTCAAACTCCCTTCACATCCTGTCACAAACAACAACAAATGAACAGCAATTAAACATTGAGAGAAGGAAACAAAATACCTCTCTGCACAGAAATCATCCAGGTCTCCTGACAGCCATGATCACCGCCCCATTCTTCTCCCAGAGCTCCTTGGCTTTAAAGGTCCTCTTGTCTAGAAGAGGATGAAGAAAGCTATTCTTAAATAAATTCAAAGTCTAAGCATGAACTTGTGCATGGTTACTACAGTGTACGCAGCACAGGTCCTGACTGTCAGGCATGTATTCATCCACTGCAATTGAAATTGGCTTCTATGCATTTTGAGAACTGCAGTGTCATTATTTCAAGCTCTTGGATCACTTCTGCAGTTTCAGGCTGTATCTGAGGCTTGTGTGCGGGGCACTGTAACGTGGAGGAGGTGGTTGCTTCAGGCGCAATTTTCACTTCTTCGTTGTGTTGCACTTTCTCAGTTATGGTGTTTGCAATCACTCAGAGTGCTTCTGAATGATTGGTCCATTGAGTTATTTGAATTGTGATATAAATCTGATTTTACATGGCCTTTGAGCTTGTCTGAAAGCCCTATGTTCTGGAACCCCCTTCAATCCTGTAGCAATGGGATCCTTCAACTCTAACATCTACTCTTTGTCTCTTAAAAATCGTGGGGGCTAGCAGAGTTGAAATAGAGAAGCATGATAACATTGAATCAATAAATCAATCTGTTTACACCAAGTGTACTGTATGTATTTGTGTATGGTCCGCTATGAAAGGCGCTATGGAAAATAGATTGATTGTTTGATTGAGTAGCACCTAATCAAATACAGTACCACGACACTGTGTGAAATAGTATACCCTACCCACCTTCATCCAGAGTCTGTAGCTCTGTCTCTTCGAGATATTCCAAGGATGCCGCGGCTGGTTTTGTCAGTATAATAAACTCTACCCACCTTCATCCAGAGTCTGTAGCTCTGTCTCTTCGAGATATTCCAAGGATGCCACGGCTGGTTTTGTCAGTATAATAAACTCTACCCACCTTCATCCAGAGTCTGTAGCTCTGTCTCTTCGAGATATTCCAAGGATGCCGCGGCTGGTTTTGTCAGTATAATAAACTCTACCCACCCTCATCCAGAGTCTGTAGCTCTGTCTCTTCGAGATATTCCAAGGATGCCGCGGCTGGTTTTGTCAGTATAATAAACTCTACCCACCTTCATCCAGAGTCTGTAGCTCTGTCTCTTCGAGATATTCCAAGGATGCCGCGGCTGGTTTTGTCAGTATAATAAACTCTACCCACCCTCATCCAGAGTCTGTAGCTCTGTCTCTTCGAGATATTCCAAGAATGCCGCGGCTGGTTTTGTCAGTAACAGGTTTGTGTTTGCCAGGATGATCACAGCAACCGCTGCCCCAATGGCCCCAAGACCAAGTGACCACAATCCCATGGTGAAGAACTCGCCCTCCAGCAGAAAGAACATCTCTGCAAAACAAACCATCAGGCACAGTGATGAGGAGACAGGATACAGCGATGCACGCACAAAGGTAAACTGATATAGTACTTGTATTTAACCAGGAGGTCCCATTAAGACTGAAAGATCTGGTCAAGACAGGACAGGATCTTAATTATTACAGAGTCAATGCTGTTGGGTTGAAATCTCCAAGCACAATGATACAGAGCACCCAGTCTCCCCCAGGCTGATGCCACAGCCAGCCAAGTTTCTGTAAACACTACTGAAGTATTGCGTCAATAGTTTATGATCCATCGTATCAAAAGCCTTATCAATGAAAAGAGATGCACGCACTCTACTTCGTTTTATCCAAAGCCAAGGTAATGTCATCCATGAACTTTCAAATTGCTGTCCCTACCATGATTAGATCGTAAACCAGAATGCATGTCAAGTACCTCTGCAAAACAGACATTACATTACATTTCATGAATAAACACAAATCCTAAATGCCATTCACAAACCTTGACAATTCAACCAGATTATTATTTTTTTTTTAAATATATGCACAACACATACAGAACAGTTATATAAAAAAAATATGCATAACACATACAGTGCAGTTATAAAAATATGCACAACACATACAGAGCAGTTATAAAAATATGCACAACACATACAGAGCAGTTATAAAGATATGCACAACACATACTGCGCGGTTATAAAAACAGTTTATAAAAATGCATTTCATAGTGTACCTATAAGTTAAAAAAATATTTTCCTAAAATAGCCCTGAATTTATTCAAGGTACATTACAGCCAATTACATAATGCAACACAAACATGAAAAGAATAAAATGAAGCAACAGAAGGCCTGCCTTTTCTTATTGCAAACAAAGCTGCCTGTTTCTGTTTCAGTGAAAAAGCCATAAATGATCAAAACACAAATAAACTAAACACAGATAGACTAAACACAAATACACACAAATAAAGAAAAGAATACACACTGACTTCACACAGTGCAGCACTCGGAAGAGTTTCAGAGAAAACAGAACAGGATTTCCTAATCTGTGAACTTTGTGTCAGAAGTGACAGCGTTTTCAAGTCTCTGGCGAGGACTGCAGTATGAACTTTCAGCCAAAGAGGAACACACACACATGTGCTCAGCATGTAAATACAGAGGGCTTCATTTGCATACATACTGTAGTAGCCAATGACATCTCACTCGATTTACATGATCAGAATAGGCTGCCTGTGAGAGCAGTACTTTATTACGTGCACTGGAAAGCAATGCAAATGTAAAATTAATATTGTGTTTGTGGTAAACTAAAACCTGCACTGCACAGGATTCCTCTGAGAGCCTTTTTCACAACCTGTACCTTGAAAACTTGCCACTGCATCAGGGGTTAAATGTACATGACATCAGAGAATGCTGTCCCCAACAGTCATGAATCTTGGAAGTAAACATATGTTTATCTTAAATTATTGATAATATCAGACTCTGAGGAACTGCTTATCAAATAGTTATTAAGCATTTCATTGCTAATTGTTTTCCTATACTGCCGATAAAGTTTTCACCATACGGAGTGCTAGATGGATAGCTCTCATTTTGAATTTTCCTCCGTGCAGCATGCATGTTATCGGCATACTTGTTTAGATAATAAAATAGGATTCTTTATTAACCGAGGGTATTCAAATCCTCTACCCATGTATGTGTGTCTAGTTGGTGTATCATCATCCTACACACACACATACACACACATTGAAGTGCGTGCATTAATAGCGAGCGCATTGTGTGGCAAAGATACAGAATATAATATACACGAGGCACTTTTCTATATCCTCAGAATACACATTTTGTAACTATATATATAGTTATATATACATATATATATATATATATATATACTATTATATATATATATATATATATATATATAATATAATATATATTATATATATATACATTTGACCAACAACAGTACGGTATAATGTCAGACACTTGCACGAACAAACATTCAGAAATTTGTTTTCCAACGTCTCATTTCAATAGCTTATTCAAATCAACAGCTAAACGGAGCAAAGTTCAGAGCAATGTCATAATGATGCAGCAAGAGCTCCACAGCGACGCTGATTATGTCGCCGCATCTCTCTGTCGCACGCTCTGTCTGTCTAGGCTGGCGTTCATTGTTTCAAACTTCGCTTAAATTGAGAGCAATTAATATAAATACTTACAATGAGATTCCATGCCAGGCTCACCTATTCTCGAGAAGCAAACTGAGCTGTGGCGTTATGGAGTTCAATTATTTCTGGTGCAGACACACACTGTCACACACCGATGCATAGATTACACGGCTGTAGGGAAACTAATCAATAAAATCAGCGCCGCTGTCCAGAACTGAAAGGTCTGTAGCAGCCGGTGCGGATCAGGGTATCACTTCAAGTTATGGGACTAATTAAATGTTCCTTTACTCGGCATGCCCAGGTTATTTTTTCATTAAGACCGAGGACGGTCGTTAAAAACTGCTACCTATTTTTTGGGATGAGAAAGTAGGTGTTTTGTAAAGTTTTATATCAAACACAGACAGCTAACGAACGGCAAAGAGTACTTCAGAGCTAGGTACATTTTAAAATAATAATAATAAAAAAAACCAAGAAATAAAAAGGCAACTGCACGCTGTACATGTTTTACATTGAAGCGCAGCGTTGACACTGGCACAAGTAACCCTTAAGTACACCTTTATAAAACTGTTTTGCAAAGGGTATTATTATTATTAGAGATATTTCCTGGTATGAATTCCGTTCCGATCATGCTGTTGATGTTAGTTTAAAAATAAGTCATGTTAATTATATATGAAATAATTATGTTAATTATTTTAGTTGTGCTATATATTCTTTACAATCTTTTCATACTAGTTGCTATATAGCCACCAAGATGAATTGTTTGATTGTTTTAACTTTAATATACACACACACACACACACACACACACGCACACGCACACGCACACGCACACGCACGATAAGTATTAACACTCCTAGCATGCACCCTGGTATCCTTGACCTTATAGACCATTGTGTGATAGGTTAGGGTTTGATAATCCCTCCTCTCTTCAGTGGTATGAAACACTGCAATTGTGAAATACATTTTCTATTTTGAATGCCCCTATATCTAATCTCCATTTGTGTCCCCAAGTCCTTGTTTCTTTTTTCAGGTTGAAAAAGTCCCCGGGGTCTACATCGTCAGATCCTTTTAGAATCTGGAACAATATTCAGCGGGCTAATCCCACGGCCGCCTCTGCCTGGAGATGGAGGTTCAGATCCAGCGCTGGAGTTGAGTTCCTGAGGGGAAGTAATGATGTTAATTGTTTTTCCATAGATGGAGGAGAAGACCTGCCCTTTGCAGGGAGGAGGAAGAAGACAAAGAGGAGATAAAACTAGACCTGAGGTCTCTTTTGAACTCTAAAGTGTGTGTTTCTTATTTTACAGATTCTGCATGTTTTTTGTTTGGTGAGAGTTACTGGACCAGTGGTTTATGGACAGTAGATTTCTAAATCCTCAGTTTGGTCACAACAATATGGTCATAGTCGAATGTACTCAGGATACAATACATCCTTCATCATAAAAAACCATATATTGGGTGTCATTCATCAATCCCTATTACTAAGTGGTGTATGTCCTGCAATCCTGTAATATTTATTTGCTTAAAGTTGACACCTAGCAACAGGTTTGATTTCTAAGTGCTAATGTATCTCTCTTCACTCCCTGCTTTTTTATTTGGGCTTTTGTTGACTTACCGATTTAGGTGTAGCTCTATGATTCACATTGTTCTGTCACTTTCTTTTGATGTGATTACTAATATATTTTCTTTTCAGGAGGACAAAGGAAGGCAGAAAACTGCCACTCATTTAATTATGATTTCTTGGTTCAGCCAATGCTGAAGACACATTTATCTTTTTTATCCTTCACATGGAATGAACACCTGTTACCAACAAGAAAAACAAGAACTTAAAAACCCCAAAGGAGTCCGACAAGAACCAGTGACGACTACTTTTAATACCAGTTTTTTTTAACCTTTAGTTCCTGTTATTCTAGTATTTTTCATACAGTTGTCAGAGCTGATGCAGTGCTTCAAACGGTCAGTTCTAATCTTTGAAAGAAAACAAACATTTAGACCCACTATTAAGGAAAGGAATGTGATTAAACAAAGCAATTGAATACGACAGCCCTTCTACTTGTTTCCACACATCTCTCACGACCCTTCTACAGTAATACTGACAATGCACTTGTAACTGTGCTGTACACTGTTAGATTAACTCACTTTGTTTCAAGCGCTTTAAAGGATGTTCTAATCATTACTCAATAGCTATACCTGCAACTCATCAAGCATACCAGCTAACCCAATGGCACACCTGCATGTCTTTACAGGCAGGCGTGTAGACTAAATTGCCTTCTCACCCTGGTGGTGCCTCAAAGAGAGTGAAGCCACATCACAGGGCTGTGAGACTGCACCCTCCAACTCCAACCGTCTACCATCTTTAAGCATTACATTCACACCCATATGAAGGGAAGATTTTCATCTTTTTCTTTTTGTATTGCAATTTGATTTAATAAATTAGAAACTTCACATCAAAACGTAGTGTGTGTGTGTATATATATATATATATATATATATATATATATATATATATATATATATATATATATATACACACACGCGCATGCACAGTGGTATAGTTAATGAAAAAGTTAATGCAATGTAACAAATACACAAGATAAAATATAACTCAGTCACTGTAAGGTATTTTAGTTGCTTTATTAATTCTCTTCTGCTGTCTTCACAGTATTTTCATCCACTTCCTCCTGAAACAGAAAAGATAGGCTGTTTCATTTCCTCATACCTTGGTACTGTGAACCTAAACTCCTGACAGCAAGTGGAGCAGCCAAGCCTCATAAAACAAGGGAAGGTAACATGCATAGGAACTATAAATATTAACCCTTTATGTAAATCAGTATTATTCCTAGAACCTGATACAGGTGCAGATAGATGGAATTTGCATTGACCTTTGCATTAGGTAAATAAACTATGATTAAATTCACTGTCCTTTTTTTCTAGACTGAAGGAATGATCAGAGACATCTAATAACTTGAACCTCAAGATATTATTAAGCTGCTCCAGAAAGAAAGCACACATGCTCAGCTCGATGGGATGGTAAGAACTTTTGCCTATGTATTGCCCTGACTTTGTAGCTCTGTTGCTTGACCCGAAATACACCCATGTAGGGAGTGACTGGCTTTTCATAACTCAGAGTGCAGCTGTGACCTCGGAGGGATGATGAAACCTTTGTTTCTGCTTAATAAGTTGTTTTGAGCCTATATACAAACCATAAATAAACTTACTTTTGTTAAAAGTGACACGCTATAACTTTAGGTAAGTGTTACAGAACGCGTGATAACACACTATTGGAACACGCTGGCTGTTTCTGACAACCACGCACCTTGTGTGGGGCAGTGTACACATTGTTCCAGTTAAATGGCACAAGCTCTTATTGTTTCATCAGCCTTTCTTCCTTTCCATTGTGCTTCCCATGTAAATGGTAAATAAATAATTGAAACTGTCTGTAAACATTGTGTAATTTTCCTGTGTTTAATGTAAGCTCTGAATCAACGCACAGTTAATGAACTCTTAAAATGAAGCTGTATGTAGCTGGTGCACACCAGCAGTTTGCAATCACCAGCCCTATCGTTTGATCTTGTGATGCGTGGGTATAGCACTGTGCTGCCTGTGAGAATTGAGCAAAACTCATATTACTGTTCTTAAATGTAACTTCTTGTTATCTGGGTTTCTGTTAACATTGGTAAAGTGAAGAAGAAACGCAAATCTTATCTTTTAATGTGCTTTGTCTCACACTGTGCGTCATGCTAGGGAAATAACTGCAAATTTGGTCGAGGAAATTATGTAAGCTAGCTGTATATCTGTGCTGTACGAAGTCATTTCTTGGCCCAGATCAGAAACAACATCAACAGAGACTTGTGTGTGAGATCACTGATGTATCGCCTTTTGATTTGCTTTTTTCCTGTTTGCACTTTGATTCCTGAATAAAAATTTTTTGATAGACTTTAGCCGAAGAAGAGATTATCTTCGGGAATCTCTCGGAAATGTGTGCGTATTCCTGCGTTCAGATCCTTTTCCCAGGATGATGTATATGTTAAGGGTTCTATCCTGGTTAAATAAATACATTTGAAAGGAAATCAATACAATTGAAAATGTTCTCTAAATCTGACGTCGATTCCTCTGGCTCTGAAGTCTCACTCACTTGCATGGCGCCAGGTTCCTCTGCTGTCTGACTAGCTGGAGGGTTTTCAGAGTCACCAACGTCCGCTATCTCTTCGGAAGGTTTCTCAATATCCCTCTCAGTGCCCTCCTAATGAATTGTAAATTAAAAGGAATAAACACAGAAACAAAGGGGCTTTCTTTTTGCAAGGATTTTCAGGCAATGGCAGTAGCTTAATCCCATCAGGTAATTACAGCTATGACCAAAAGGCTTGCATCACCTAGAATTGTAGGATTGAGAGAATGCAAAAAACAAAACAAAAAAACAACAAAAAACAAATCCCCAAAAAACTATATGAACATTTTGTATCTAACATTGTGTAATCAAAGAAAAAAAGATATCGCAACAGTCTACCGGAAGCCATAATAGTAGTACAGTATTTCAGGTTAGATTTCAAAGTTTTTCGTTAAGTTTGTGGAAAACTACAAAGTTGTAAGCACCAGTAATTCAATATGTTAACGTTACATTATTCAGTATGGTTCATTCGACTTTATGAAGCAAAATTAGTTAATTATATAGCATGATGCAAAACTTTTGGCAATAGTTGTACATTTTAGGAAATGGATTTCTGTAGCCTTTTGCCTTTTGCCTATATTTTGGGGTTTGGTACCATACTTTGAGTGCCCATTGCTTTAGATATCTGTCCAAGGTTATTGGAATTTACTTAGAAATGTATTTGATAATTAAGTTGTAATGATGTGAAATCATACATTGTGCACTGTCCTTATTTTAGCCTTTAAGTGAATGTCGTAGCAATTTAACCACTTTGATTAACTTGTGAACCCCAAAAAGTGTTTCAGCAAATCTGATTGGACTGTGAGAAGCAAGCAGCAACCTTTCTTTCTTCCTCCGAAGTCTCACTCTCCCTCCCCATTCCAGGACCTGTAGCTGGGTCGGCAGGTTCTGTAACCTCTTCTGAAGGTTTCTCTCGATCCCTCTGAGTGTCCTGCTTATAAAGTGATAAGAACAGGAATTAAGGGTTTCGCAATCTCTCTTGCAGACAACTGCCTACTGGAGCAGGATCCATATACATTTTTTTTGTGCTCCCAGCTGTGAAGCTGGTCCTTTGTTTACTGCTCATTGCAGCTGGTTTCCTTAGAATTCACATGCAGTATTTTCCAGCCAGTCAATGTGGCTGCACATCCTTATATCATATAAACTTAGCGAACTTACAAATAATACTTGCATTTACTGACTTGTATAATAACTTTATAGCCTGCTCCATTGCTACTGTATGTATGTATGTATGTATGTATGTATATTATATAATACATACATACATACAGTGCCGGGAAAAAGTTTGTGAACCCCTTAGGATTTTCACATATTTCAAACCTAAAATGTTATTAGATCTTAATCTAAATCCTAATAATAGATAAAGATAACCTGATTAAACAAATGACACAAAAACATGATATCTTTTTCAACATTTATTTATCCACAAATGATTCAACATTCAATATCCATGTGTGAAAAAGCATGTGAACCTTTAGATTCAGTAACTGGTGGCACCCCCTTGAGCAGCAATGACTTCAACGAAGCATTTTCTGTAACTGTTGGTCAGTCTCTCACATCGGTTTTGAGGAATTTTGGCCCATTCCTCCTTACAGAACTGCTACAACTCTAACATTTGAGGGCTTCCTTGCATGGACAGCTCACTTCAAGTCCTGCCACAACATTTCAAGTTTTGGGTTTAGGTCTGGACTTTGACCTGGCCATACTAAAACACAGAATTTCTTCTGCAGCCATTCTTTTGTAGATCTGCTTGTATGTTTAGGATCATTGTCTTGCTGCATGACCCACTTTCGGTTCAGCTTCAGCTCATGGACGGATGGCCTGACATTCTCCTCTAGAATCTTCTGATACAATGCAGAATTCATGGTTGTGTCAGTGACGGCAAGCCATCCAGATCCTGAGGCAGCAAAGCAGCCCAAAACCATCACACTCCCACCACCATGCTTGTCGGTTGGGATGAGGTTCTTCTGTTCAAACGCAGTGTTTGGTTTTCACCAAACATAACATTTCTCATTGAGGCCAAAAAGTTCTACCTTTGACTTGTCTGTCCAGAGAACATTGTTCCAGAAGTCTTAGGGATCATCTAAGTGCTCTTTGGCGAACTTCAGAAGGGAATCAATGTTATTTTTAGAGAACAGTGGTTTCCTCCTGGCTATCCTTCCATGAACACCATTCTTGTTCAATCTTTTTCTGATAGTTGAGTCATGAACACTCACATTAGCCAAGACGAGAGTGGCCTGATGATCCTTGGATGTTACTCTTATGACTTGTGTTCTTTGTGACTTCCTTGATGATTTTCCGGTTTGTTCTTGGAGATATTATGGTGGGAGGACTGCTCCTGGGTAGAGTGGCTGTGGTCTTGAACTTTCTCTATTTGTAGATAGATCTGTCTGATAGTGGATTGGTGGAGCCCCAAATCCTTACAAATGGTTTTGTAACCCTTTCTAGACTGATGAGCATCAATAACTGTTTTTCTGAGGTCCTCAAAGATTAATTTTGATCGTGTCATGACATGTTTCCACATACCTGTATGGTGAAGACCAAACTCACAAAGTTTCTGATCTTTATATAGGGTGGGGCCTCCCAAACTCACCCCTGAAGACCTACTTAATTATTTAAACACCTGATTCTAATTATCCCCTTAATTGAGCTGATAAAACCAGGGGTTGACTTACTTTTTCACATACCCTGAATCTTAGTTACTCATTGTTTGTCTAATTCAAACATCATTTTGTTTCAAAAGACATGGAATT